>NC_039501.1:3934733-4234733 GCF_003590095.1 Trichoplusia ni
AAATACCTATTTTTACTGACTTCTTAACACGATCCAAGACTGGATTTCATACAAAGTTTCATTAAAAATTTAAGTCAGTAGCAAGTGTGGCATGTCACACCCCAGTTTCCAAGTTTTCGTTGTTTCCCGCCTTTTTCTAGCTTCACTGCCCGTAATGACTGGTATCAGCATAAATTAAACATAAACGACGCTAATGATATCTTGCACACACCATTGCGCTGTTTTGTTGAGAAGGTAAGCAGAAACTATAGCAAAAATGTTTGGATGGAAATGTTTGAAGGTTTAAACCATTTTATATGTAACCTAAACGTATTTGGAAAGAATATGACATTTGAAGCAAATTTATTTAAAGTGGTTTTGTAATAGGTACATTCATTTACCGTTAGTTCTCAACAAGACTTCTGAATATTGGGCTTTGGCCGCGAGCATGTTTGTAACTTTGTAAAGGAAGCTTTACCGCTATTATGAAAATTTCAGTTGGCGAAGATTTGTCCCTGCGTCCAGATGAAATACTGAAATCCAATTAAAATATTCTTCAACTATATATTTTGCGAAAATTCCACTTGAAAGTAAAATCAATCACATTTGTCTAAATAAATAGATGATATATAATCACAGCGCCTTAGATGCAAGTCACTTGT
This sequence comes from Trichoplusia ni, assembly GCF_003590095.1. Taxonomy (NCBI): domain Eukaryota; kingdom Metazoa; phylum Arthropoda; class Insecta; order Lepidoptera; family Noctuidae; genus Trichoplusia; species Trichoplusia ni. The sequence continues at coordinate 3,935,375 of NC_039501.1, forward strand.
TTATTTTTTTGTATATTCTTTCCCCAGTAGTTGAGACTTATCTCTATAATTCCTTACATCATAGTCACCCTAACTAAACTTCACCTCGGTGGCAAGTAAATAATTATTATTTTGTATTCGCACCACGTCGCCGCGGCTAGGGGGCGGTAGAGCCGTGTGAAGTTGAATAACGAATAACAATGATTTTTTCTTATTTTCAAAGTTTTTTTGGCATTTTTTTATGTGAGGACGGCCTCTTAGTTTCTGTTTCGAGGTTTTCGGTATTTTAAAGGTTTGTTTGGTTATGTGATATAAATACATATCCTCCTCTAAGAAATTTAATCATTGACTTGCTGGAGTTCACAAAGATTCAAGTCACATTTACATTATACAAAGACACCCAGACTTAGTAACAGCATTCGTCAATCACTCAGATTCGCGTGTTCCACGCGGGGATGAAACCTGCGACACATCGCGTATCGTGGGGTCGGCTTGGTGACCTCAACGTCTAAGCTAATTAGCTAATAAGCTTTGGCCTCAAGAGGTAATTGTGTCATAGTTTTCTTGGAGCCCAAGTTATACGTAAAGAAACAAATTTTTATTATTTTCGGTGAAGCGGTTCACCTTAACGCAAACTAAATTCAACAATAATAATATCCAATATTTTTTTATATTTTTTAGTTAAAAAGAAACAAAGTTCCATAAAATAATAATAACTTGAAAACTAAAAATATTCTGCTCATAATAGCCAAAAAACAGTTTATACAGTAATCTATTTTAATCCTATTTTAATTATATTCCCGTTAATGAGATACGGATAAAGGATTAAAATATGAAATAATTATAAATCCCATATCCACGATAACGTAAACTTGGTAATTAATAATTAAAATTTAATGATATATTTTTGTTGAATACTTGTTGAATTCATAATACACTCAATTTTATGATCTAGTTGAGAGGCTGATTAATTATTGTATATCTATTCTGTAATCGGTCAAGCGACTTGCGACATTTAATTTTTCGTAGATACCTATAGGAAATTGGTCACATAACTCCATCTTGACCGTATCATCTTTGCGTGAGAGCGGTTGGAGTCACCACGTCAAACCCACTGTGCGCGTCGTGTCGCGGGTGCAATCCCCGCGAAGGACAAGCATTTGTGTGATATCCACGACTCAAAGATTGAATTCCATACTAGGAAAGTCGATTAAAAAGAGGTGACTCTTTCCATATATCTTGTCTGATCAGACATAGATCTGTCCTGCTCCACCAATCTTCGTCCTTTTCATTAATCGTTCTAAAAATAACCTTGTACTGCTTTCTTGTGTTATAAAACCAATCATCATAATCATCATCATCCACAGCCTTTGTCCTCCCACTGCCGGGCATAGGCCTCCCCTTTCTCTTGCCAATTTCTACAGTCCTCTGCTAGCCTTTTCCAGACGAGACCTTTACTATATTTTTATAATAACTATCGTGAGACTGATTCATTATTAACTGATGTAACGGTTTACTCACGCGTATTTATCGGAGTAGGCCGACTAGTTTCGGACCCAACCGGAGTCCTTAATCATGAGCAGATGCGGCGGGACTCGACTCGCGATCCCGATAAATACCCTTTACTATGTCAAAACAATATCATTCCTAAATAAAAACCTGAGTAATTAATACTCATTTAAGTGATGTCCGGAAAAGACGCGTTGTTCGTGAGAATAGCTCAGCATACTGATCATTCTTGTATACTATTAAGCTTGCTCCATTTAAACTGCGCATTAATGTTAATATATTTTAAGTGTTCCGTAAGTGATCACTTAAGGGCACGGTTTTGTTGATAAGCGTTAGCGGGAGCGGGAGAGGTTTGATGTAATTTGATTTTAATTATTTTGAACGATTTTCGCTTTATCGTTTTGTATTTGGGTAGAGATGAACAATTTACTACTCTAGTAAGACTGGTAAATGATCATATCTGAAAATAATAATATCAGTGTAATACGTCCCACTATCGTCTAACACGATAAACGCAGGCTTCTGCCCGTATAAGGAAGGTTTGAGCATTGATCACCACGCTAACTCACTGGCTGGCGATTTCAGATTAGAATATTTGGAATCCAGATTTTGGCATGTATTTTCCTTCACTGTCAGGTACATAACAATAAGAAAGTACATAATAACTTTTGATAATAAAAGTTGCCAACTTTAGGATCACACCTACACCTTACACACCAAAACCTGCTTACTTAAACTTCCATACAAATCCATTTATAGAACCACTAGGTCACCAGGACTTTTTTTAAAGACATGTGTGACATATTATATGATTTTCATTAAAACAAAGAGATGAAATCTACTATTACACTTAGGTTAAATCATGTCAAAGCATGCTTTGTATCAAAAAATAATAATAAAAATACGAAACAGTTACAATCAGGACGAAATTACTTTTCAAACCAAACTAAACTAATTCTTAATTCAAGTAACTAAAACAGAAATTCGCTGAACACAAATCTGAAAGCACAATTTAGTATCTACCACTAAAACCGCACCCTTAATTCGTTAAAACCGTGTGTGAACAGAATTTATCATTAGCTTAAACCTAACCTCCTTGTAATACCCAATAATGATGGTATAATTGATAATTTGGTGGTTAATGAACTAAGTACTTCTTTGAGAAATGTAAGTCATTTTGTAAATCAATTTTGTCAGTACTCGCTTGTGAAATTTATGTTAGCCTAAAGGCAAACAAACCACGGCGGAGTTGTATGTATGCCGTCTTTCTTTGCATCAGTGTAACTTTCAGAGAGAAGCAGTGGTGCTAAATGAGTATAAAAAAAGTCGACTAATACTATTATTATAATGCTTTTTTTATTTAAAAATGCACACATCGCTGAGAATCGGATCATATTTGTAATTGTAATTAAATACAAATAAATGCAGTGATAAAAGACACTGGAATGCTTCTCCGTTCTTTATTGTCATAGGGGATGGCAAACCTTTTTCTTTTTTTCGGGGAAATCCTTAAGAACTTTCTCCACTCTGGTTATTTTGTAGAGCTATGTCAGACTACCGGACTCTTTGCTGAAGTGACCGAAGTACTTCACTCTTCCTTTGCACTAGCGATCGCAATACAAACACTGCAATTAGCTGACACCATAATTTATCATTTTACACGATAGCTGCATAGCTGACATCGAGATGGGCAAAACCGCGTGCAAAAGCAGTTACATAATAATGTGCGCCAAATAAAGCAGATATATTAAAGAATGCCTTTTCAGCATAAACGCTTTGGTCTAGACGTGACAAGAGGCTGGCATTTACCTTAAACAGAGGATAAGCTTGCCATCTAGCTGGCAATATTGCCAGTACTTGGCAACACGCCAACGAAGCGTCTGGCAAGGTTTTTTCATGAAATTCGTTGTTTTGCGGGATATTTTTGTAATTGAGTAATTCTATGCTGCTAATAGTGTTTTTTTTCGGTTTTAAGCAATTTTATGGATTTTTGTTTTTCTAAATTTAGTTTTTAATATTTTGTTTTAGGTTGATATGAAAAAAAACTAAGTTGTTTTTTGAACTAATAAGATAGAGGTAAGATATATAGATATATAGATAAGAGGACCTTAAACCACGAGGTTTTTTTTAAACTTAATAACTAAAATAGTCAGGTCTTACTACCGAAACCTAGAAAACGACTCAAATTGTTGTTAGATTGAAGAGCTCAGATGAGCAGTCGCTCCTTATAAGTCACTGGTACATAGCTGCATCAGGTTAGACTGGAAGCCAACCCCAACATAGTTGGGAAAGGATATTCTGATCACAATGATTGATATCGGGGCACGGTAGAGTGGAAAGCCAAGTTCAATAAAAAAGAACATCAATCCGACTATTATATTGTTAACTTAGAACAGTATTTAACGCTCATCCATTCTGAATGCCGTCACGAAACTAAACGATTTGTATGATACACTGTAATTAATGACATAGCTCGAGGCTTTAGACTATTTTAATTATTGTTTTTTGGACTTGGGGATTTCTTTTTGTCGGTAGTTTTTTTGGGATTACAAAATTGTTGATGAATGCAAACAAAAGATTTTAATATTGTTGTTGAATAACGTTTAAATTCTTATAGTAAGAATCTTTTGATGATATATAGAAAGTATATTTTGTGCGTGTTTCGTTGGGTTTCGTAAATAACAGGTAAAAACGGGAACATTTTACTGAGTGGGACATTTACGTACTGTCTGTTCGTCTGCCACCCTGTATCGCAGGAACGGTGATTATGATAGCTAAAGTTTACAAATATAATGTTTCAGTTGTCTGTTATTCTTTAGTTTATTTAATTTTGTACGGGACCATCAGTGACCCAAGTCCGACTCGTAATTGACCGGATTTTCTGATTTTAAAATAATTTCATTTGACGTTCTTCTGAGAAACGAATTGTGTTTGTATATTTCTGTGGTATTCATATAAGCAATTTTGTATTTTTTTTTAAATATACAAAACTACATTGTTTTACGCTATCGAGGAGTCGACATAGACAATGTTTGAAATTATAGGAAGGTAATATTTTCTCTGCTTATGCTGTCTTGTATTAATTTCAATGATATACTTACTTTAAATTAATAACAGTAAAAGTCACAGTTGTAACATTGAAATAATAAATTATTAACTTAAAAGCGGTATGATTTTAAAACAGTAAAATATTTTTCTGAACTCTACAATTTAAATAATATAAAAAATACAGCATTGTTCTTTAAAAAACATTTAATTAATATAGCATTATTTTAAATTAATTTAAAAAATGTCATGTGCAAAAAATACAAAACCTATTTTTATTAAATTACAAAATGAAAACTTTATTTCGTTTCAGCGAATTATAGAGCAGCAATATAATAAAATGAAATATATTTTTATTTCGAACAATTGACAATTTCAAATGAACAGTAAACAAAATATATAAAATTTAACTTTGAAACTATTATTTTAAAATAGGTATCTGAAATTGAATGCAAGCATAAATTATTCAGTAAGTACACACTTTTGCAACTTGCGTTTTATTTTTTTTGTGATTGCAAGTTGCAAGAGTCGACGTTTCAAATACATCTCTAGAACTTTCAAGTAGTTTTGCAAATGATGTATAAGTACCTGCTACCGCTATAACATCAAATACTAATAATTGTTACGGTCTTTAATTTGAAGGGTGATTGGAAAAAATTGAGAGCAACCAAGATATTTAGATTTTTTTTGTGGCCTATTTAGGCTATTTGTTACGAAACCCTCTGTGACGCGAATTCGACTTTTTAATAAAGATTGATTCACCGGTTCGTTCCCAAAAACAATAAAAATATTCAAGTAAAAATAAATATCTGTTCAAAGGATCCGAACACAAAACATTGTCTTTCAGATTCCACTTTGAAGGCTGAACAAACGGCGAATGATCTCGAATAATCTTTTCCTTTCTTTGTTTCTTATTTATCTTTTGCTGTATGTGAGATGAACATTATTTATGTATTGTATTAAATAACTAGGTTTTGCTACCTGTTTTTGATCCTTTGAAGGTTATTCTTGTTTTGACTGAATTAATGTGTAAAGTATCAAAACATCTTTACCTGATGTACAAAACGACATCTCAAAACAATATTATGGAAAAGAGACGCAATTATACTATATATTAGGAAAATTATACTATGAGAAAATTAAAAATAAAGATGTTTACCAACTAGAGTCGGATAGTTCTAAAATAAACACTTTCTATTTTCAAGCAAACGAAACGAAGGTAAAGCTACTTTTCGTCACTCAGACAATGCTTTGTTAGAAAAAAAAGAACATAACAAATTATTATTTTAAATTAATAAATTCCTTATAAAAGCGATTTCAATAAATTAAACCATCCATTTATTTTGTTTATTAATTGTCGAAATAAAATAGACCACAATAAATAAATTGAAAATATGCAAAGAATGTTCACGGTTAAATAAAGATTTTGAATTTAATTATATTTATAGCTGGCATTTATTTAAATTAGTTTTATTTCCATAAAAAATAAAATGTTGGGTGTTTTATTATCCTTAAGAATGAGATTACTGTAACAGGTCTAATTTTATGGATTAAGAGTGATTTTTATTTATCTTTTTTGCGTAAATATAAAGAAAAATGTTTTTGTTAATGATTCTTCTTTTGAATAATGTTAGACATTGAATAATTTGATTGTATGTTTTTTGAGTGACTTTTTTTGCATACCATTCTATGAAAAAGTTCGTGTTTTCAGAAATATGTTATCACTACTTTGCGGTTAACAAAAGTTTACTGTATAGGGTGTTTTGTTCCTTGATTTAACAAATGAAAACAAGTAATTATCACGAATAAACACATATCACAAACTTTTGTATTTATTACCAATCACACATTTTCAGTAATGAGCCATAAACTTAATTTATACCTTAAGACAACACGATAAAGTTGAATACTCATCGTAAATACACGGACATATTGACACATCTAGCATTTCATGCTAACAAATATGTATTTAGCTCTCCAATCATCATAAAATAAGATAAAAATAATTCAAATTATATATTTAAATAAACACGTTCGATAAAAATAAACACGAAAATGTAAATATCCCAAAAGTGTGTGTTAATATGTCTGTCACTTCTTAACGCGAAAACAACTGAACTAATTTTGATAAAATTTTGTAAACCTATAAGTATTACCGTGGATTAAGACATATACTACGTTTTATGATCGAAAATCTTGAGTTCCTTAAACTCTACATTTTCGATCTCATTTAAAAAACTGCGAGTGACAACGCGAGTCACAGCTAGTTTAACATATAAATATAAATCTAGGGATTACCTTATATATTGTTATTAGGTGATAATAGAATCAAGTGACTCACACGCCATATTGGATTTTGTGTCATAATCCCGGGATTAAGTAATTCCAATCATGTATTCGATTTTATGGTTGGATATATTAATATTTTGTTGCCTTTATTGAAATAACGGCTAATTAGAGCATTTTGATCTTGAATCTTGAAGGTTTGAATGTTTGGATATCCGAGTGGTATTTATGTGACAACAGTTTATTCTGATTTTGGCGGTCTTTGTATGTATTATCTGATTTGAATGTTTTTGAAAATCCCTGAAAATTGAGAAAAGAGAAGGGTAAGTATATTTTTTAGTTAAACGCAAATTTTATAAAAAATATTAATAGGAGACCTTTTTTTTAAAAAAAAAGTTAGTATTTGAAAACACAAGGATTAAAGGTGAAAAAGAGAGTCAAGTTTATTGTTAAATTCACAAAGATTATTGTTAAATTCGAATACTATAATGTTAATTACAGCAGCTTTAACCTTTGATGGTCTTTAATAAGGTTCTGCGTACACGATGATACAGCCTGAGAATAAGTCCCTTCGTACAGGTAGCAAACAAGTCGCCAGCACCCGACGATTATTTCCAAGCTTAGTCTAGTACAAATATACTTTTATACATAGGCCGACCCTAACATAGCTAGTTTTCCCAAGTATGTGTCGGCCTATGATGACATAGGCACGCGCCATTGGTCTCTAAAACCGTTATATATCAAAACTATATGGTCCCAATGTATTAATAGTTACATCATTTGGCTCTAAAAATGATGATACTATGAAAAATGGTTGACAAAACCTATTTTTACTTGATTTTAATGTGTGAAAGTCATGTTACAATAATTGTTTTTTTCTGAACGTTTCGTTCTAGGTCAGTACGTAAGAATTATGTCGGATCTCCACAGTTATCTGTGGGTTCAATCTTCGGTTAAATTGTTTCTTCTTTATGCTTTTTTGAGCGGATTAAATGACTATTTTCTTAAAGTTTTGTTAAGGGGAAGGTTGCTTCTGAAACTTAAACGTAAATTATACCTGCTTTACCTAAAGGCAAACAAGAGGAAGGAAAAACGTTTATTTTCTGTCCCTTTCCTTAAAACAAAATTCTTGTTCTTTACTAATAATATTTTTATATTTACATTCGAGAGAATGTTTGTTTTATTTATTTATACTTTATTGCACATAAAAACACACACTTGGACCATATGTTCTTGGAAAATTCATGTACTAAGGCGAGCTTACCCAAAGTTGGGTTCTCTTACTCCAAACCTTAGAGTGATAGAGAGATTTATTAAATAAATATTTAAATTATGCAACGGTTAATCTATATTACTAATATATAAAGCTGAAGAGTTTGTGTGTTCGTTTGAACGCGCTAATCTCAGGAACTACTGGTCCAAATCGAAAAATTCTTTTTGTGTTGAATAGACCATTCATCGAGGATGGTTATAGACTATACATCATCACGCTGCGACTAATAGGAGCGAAGGTACAATGGAAAATATGAAAAAAATAGGGCAGGTATAAATCATAACTTATATCTTCTAACCAAGCGGACGAAGTTGCGGGCAACAGCTAGTTCAAACATATAAATGCTCATGACTGAGGAGTCCGGTCGTATCCGAAACGAATCAGACAACCCATTTAAAAAAAGTTCCTTAAAAAGTATTTTACCACTTCTATTTGAAGATTAAATTATTTTTTAAGGGGATGTATTCTCCTTAACATGGTACTGATCGACATGTAAGTTGTTCCGGGCGCCACACCAGATCTATCAAATGTCTAATACGCGTTAACGAACTATGGACAGAGATACCATCTCTAAACGTGAAGCTACGAAATATTGGAGGCGGTATGAAAGAAAAGTTGTTGAATTGCTGAGGCTAAGAGTGCAGTTTAGAGACTGTTGAAATAGAAATGATAATAGTTTAAATTTATTTTAATTAAATTACTTGTAAGAACGAGATAAACGAGAAGATAATCAATGTATTAAACAAATACATGCTATTTATAACTCAATATTTATTATGTTCAGCGTATTTCTCAAAAATGTAGACAAATTCGAACTGCAAAGATTTCTGTCACGACATTTTGTTTGACTGAAAACAGGAATTGGCCAAATAATTCATGAATTCTTGTTTATTAGAATCGCGTTCTTTCATTCATTTACCTATTAATTCTATGATAAATGAACGAAAGAAAAACTTCTTATTGTTAATATTAAACTGGCCGCACAATCCGAAGGCTTGAGGGTATCACATCAAACCCATTGCATGCGACATGCAGCGGTTTCGACACCTACGTGGAAGAAGATTTTGTGATCGTCTGATGATTATGATAAGTCTGGGTACCTCTGGGCATGTGGTTTGAATGTCTGTGACACAACGATAAAATTCCTTAGTCATTTTTAAAGTTAGTGTTATAAAAATGCCTTCTCCACTTCTTCGTAGCTCTGTAACCCGCGGTCGGGTAGCACACTCGCCGAGTTGGGTCTAGTTTGACAAATTATTTTTTATTTTCCATTCTACTCATTTGTGGTCAGCGTGGGACATACAATATACGACACTCGAAACTTTTAACATTTTGACATCGTTCTTCTGTTTATAGAAAGTTTTATTTGTATATTTTATTTATTTAAAAAGAAAAATATCTACTGCCACTCCTCTCGCTGACAATATCGCAAGAATTCTTTAAGCATGTTTTGTCCAAATAATTCTAATATAGCTTTTCAATAAAACTGTTTTACTACAAGCATTTTTTCAATATCTTATTCCAACAAGGTCATCAAACAATTACCCAACAAAAACATGACAATATCATTAACAGGCAGACAAAAAACGTTTCTTTTATAGAGATGCAAACGTCGATAAATCTTATACAAACATCGATGTTATCGGGACGTCACGACTGACATTACTCACTATTCACGAGTATTTGGAATGACAGTCGATCGACTAAGCTGGAAATCTCGATTTGGATTGGATGTTACTAAAAGTTTGTGGTTTTGAAAGCAAATTATGTGATATATTTTGTTTTAAAAACTAACTTAATTTACTTTGAATGTCATATGAAAATGTGTTCAGGTTAAAAAAAAAATCGAATTGACTCAATTTTAATTTTGTTCACTTATAATAATTCGTTTCTGAGATACACAATAAAATGATTATGATTTCATCATCAGCCTAGCCTGTATCGATCTACGTTGGGGTCGGCTTCAGGTCTAACCGGAGTAAAATACCAGTGATTTACAAGGAGCGACTCCCTATGCGACCTCGTCAACCCAACCTGGGCAACAAGATACCCCTTAGTAAGAAGGGGTTATCTGACTTTCTAGTTTCTAACCCGTACCAACAGGTAAAAATTTGATTTGTATAATATCCGTTTTATTTTATTTTGTTACCTTAAAGTCATACCTTAAAGATATCTATACATGAAGATACCTTAAAGATATTCGAAAGAAAATACAACACAGGCTTAAATTTCCAGTCAAAAGTTATGCCTCTCCTTCCTTACGGCAAGATCAGAAGCAGGTAGGAACAGAGCCATATTATAATTGCAAGAAACATGCATAATAATGAACCAAACACAAAAAATATGCACACTTTTTATACGAAATCAATAAACCAATCTTGATAAAATTGCTACCTGTTATAGATAGCACGAAGATTTATAAGAACGGTAGCAGATACTAATTAAATGTAAAACAAATCACAGACACTTGGTTGTTATCTTTGAAACAATTATTTAAATATATGTATAGTATAATATAATGTATTTGAGTTATTAATAACATGGATTTTTTGCTTGTGTTTTAAGAAGGAAGGTTCAAGGATAACTGGCTGTATTTTTAATTTTAAATAAAATGAGATGTTCATTAAAAGTTTCCTGTAAAGGTTTAGATTTAGTAAATGCACAAAAATTAAAAGCCTTTACCCCCGAATGTTGCTTAACTTCTGTCTTTATTTTTACACACATCATCTGAGAAAATTTGTGTTCTTGTGATACTGTCTGGTGACGGACAGACAGACTGACTGCGTACCGTTAGTAATAGGGTTGCATTAGTACCCTTTTTATACGGAACTTTAAATACATTTCCAACATTTTTTTTGTGTCAAACCTCTATCTCTCCTACCTCTTCACGCATCAATATTACAATTTAAATAAATCTCATTATAATTGGTACCACAGCACAATACCAGCGAATAACTTGTAAGTTTCGAATTTCCCCAAGTCTTGGCTAATGGGGGCTGTTATCAGGCACCACAATCACCACCAGACAACCTTTAGATAAACATGGCTGATAAGCGACAGACAGGGGGCAGAACTGTTTCTAACATATTGCGTTCTATATGTAAACAAACAGTAATTTAGGGATGTAATGTTGTTTTTAGGGCTGCATACCGATGGAGTATATACGGAACCAACACAATTACTGAGGCTCCGTCTGCCACTAGGCTGCATCTCATGAACCGTGATGTCTAGAAAGTTGAAAAAAAAAATGAGTATTTGCAAAGCATCGTCCAAGAGCAAGATGGGTCGTCGAAATAGTTAAGGTCTCGCTAAGGACTCGGGTCGAGTCTGAATGAGGGTGGCATATAACCGTACAAATTGACACGACAAAGGTCCAGCCTATGCCCAGCAGTGGGAGGATAAAGGCTGTGGATGATAATGATAATGAAAGCCTCGTCGGACGCCCATGGATGAAATAAAAACCTCCGACACCAGGTTGTACATCATCACATAAAATAAGAAAACAAATTTGTCCAGGTCCAAACTACCCGCCTATCATACTTTTGTCACAACAACATAATTTAAAAAAAAACCGAAAGAATTAATTTGACCACCTACAAATTGATATAAATCTTTTTGGTGCATTTTTTAACGATATCCCAACTTGGTACTGCATCGTTTTCGATTGATAAAAGATAACAAGTTATCGATAAGAATGATACAGGTGACCCCATCCTTAAAATAAACAATCATATACTACCAGAGCCCTTATTTCAAGGAATTAAGGTTCATTTTCCGCTTGCCTTTGAGACTGTTAAGTTGAATCTAATTGTATGCTTACTATTGTAAATAGGTAATCTATACGCAATGACAAGACTTTTCAGTCAAATCAGTTTAAAAATAGAATCGAGGACACGACTTGCAAACTGATGACGAATCAATTTTGGTATGAATTTTAATATTGCTTGATAAGCAGGGGCCTTGTATCCGCTGAAAGAATGGCTGTAGTAAGAGAGAGTGAGAGCGAGATAGAGTATTACAGGGCGTAGAGCGGCATCTCGCTTCCACAACTGTATTTTTAGAGAGTTTCTTAAGAGTTGGTTTTAGATATCTGGCCTTCAGAATCCATTTATGGGGAAATAAATTGTAAAAAATAATTAATTGTTTAAATACCGTATAATGTGGTGGAAAATATAAATTTTGCCGTCGTTAACAATCAGGGCTGTTTTGTACTGTATTCTATTTTTATGTTCTTTATGAACATAAAAATAGAATTATATAGAGTATTGGACTTCATAACTTTTTAAGTAAAAAAAAAATGAAAGGTTAACTAACAATTAATTGAGCAGCTCTAGTAAAACTCTTTAAAAAGCAAATTGTATTACATTCAACGTTTGCATATCATTGTGACTGCACACACTAGACGGATAGCCGAGTTGTTGATGTCACCAACCAAAACCACAGAACACGACGTGTCGCGGGTTCGTTCCCCATGTAGGACTAGCTTTTGTGTGATCCACGCATGTGACTTGATTGTTTGTAAAAATTCAGCAACACAAGGATTAAATTTCTTAATGCGGGCGATTTAGAATGACTTTTAAAAAGCCGAAATACAAAATTAAAAAACGTTCATAGTTCTTTTACACCAAAACTGTATAACGCTCGCACATAATCGCCAAATGCTTTGAACATGGTCTTCAATCGTCATGCAATTCCATGGGACAATAAATTACACAGACACGAATATTCCCGTAGCATTCTGATCGTGAGTAACACCAATAAACAGTAACCAGGCTAAAACTGAAACTAGAAAGCTGAAGTTAACACTCCGATTCGTAGGATTGCTAACGAAAGTTGCTGGCACTCACACCGTAGTGTAACAATGGTATTAATGAAAGAAAAAATTCTGACATATATTTATCTTCAAGCTGTTTTAAATAGTGTTTAACGACAAAATAGGCATTTAAAGGTAATTATTAAACAGTTATTTAAACGGTGGTAGTAGGGAAAAGATATTTTTTTTGTGTAATTGATTTGTGTCTTGCATAGTAATGTGAACCTCTCTGCCTTACAGTAGTTGTCATATAGCTATTTATTTATAGTTATCAAAGTAGCTTATTTTGACAAAATAAAATTAAAATCAACGTATCTAAATTTCAAAACATGGAATTATGCGGTGGATTTTAAAATTACCAACATTGTTACCTCGAAACCTATAGCAAACAAGTTCTCTGCAAAGTCTAGGTATCTTTGTGGATGTAAGTTAAATATTTGCAAAACACTCGTGACAAAAGAATGGGCCTCCTGGAGTGGTAAAATCTGTATGCCGACTTTTATAAACGAGCGAATATGAAGTTGTTGATACAATTTGAGTGATAAATAGTACCATGAACCAATTTTTACTCGTTTCGGTGTAACACACGGTCCTTATTTGACGGTACACGTTTACGAGCGAGATACACCACTATGTAACGCCAACTGATGGTAAAACTGACAGAAGTTTTGAACGCCCGCAGTAAAGAGAATATTTACATCGCAGCTGTACGGAACCACATTACGTCATAAACAAGACTAATATTAAGTTAGTTTGTGTTATTTTTGTACGGAATAAAAGTTTTTGTGCTATAATTAGTTCAGGTTATTTTTATTGTTTTGGCTGTATGGCTGTTGCCAACCTGGTGTCAGAGTTTAAATTGTAAGGCGGTCTGATGTTGCTCTTCGTGCCCTTTAAAAAAAATCTCGAGTTTGAAGATTTCCTGACGGTGACTTTTTTCAAAGATGTATCTATCAAGTATATCATTGTCATAAATTTTGTGAGGATTAAGAATTTTGGTTGGCTCCGAAACTAGTCGGAATCCGGAAAAACTGTTGTATTATTTTAATTCTTGCATTATCATATACGAAACTGAATGTTTTGAAAATGAATTGATTGAAGAACTTGAGATTCGAAAAGATGATTAGTTCGTGACGGCATTCAGAACCTTGACTTGACCCTCCAACCTTCATATCACTGCTGCAAATTTAAAGTATTATGGTATTCCATATTGTGAAATCCTAGATGGGAAAACTAATCTATAATTGTGAAATCGTCAAGCATAGTGTAGCATAGTACTTTTAAAGAAGCTATAGTTTATTAACTCCCTGTAATGTGTAGCTACAAGATTTGGTATAGGCTAGCCGTTAGGGTTTGATCAATAGTATGGGATAATCCGCGTTCGAAGCGGTCTTTGGCTATTGGTGTAAACATTCTGAGATACATTTAAGAAACAAATTTTTTCTTATAACTGACAGCACGAAAGCTATTTAACAATACAAAAAAAACAAATAATAATTATGAAACAAAAAGAAATCTAGGCAACAAGTAATAAAAAACAAATTAACAACAATTATTTTATTATAATAATGTAATTTTAAACACAATGTTGCGACGTACACAAGTAAATTAAGTTATATTTGTATTAAACAAACACGTGCCTAGCTTTAGGCTAGGTCGAAGGATTGGGTAGAGTGCAAGCGAAGATATAATATATTTTATAGCTTGATAGTTTGAATTTTAGTCACGAAATTTTTGAAGTCTGACTACTTTGTGTGTTGGCCTGGGTATTGTAGCTTAACTGTAATTTATTTACGAAAAGAATGTACTGATTCATTAGAGATAATTTTTCAAAATCGGTTCAACCATTTATGAGATACAATATCGAATGAATGGTTGGAGGAAAGTGGGTAAAGACACGAGATTATACCCTTTTTTTGTAGGCTGGAGTAATTTTATTTTAAGGTTACAGTCACAGTCATGTCAAAAAGATAATAAAACCGACAGGCTTCTCAAAAAAAATACGCATTCTATTGTGAACCATCGACTAGCATAGCTTCACCTTACTCTACACAACGGCCCTTAAATACACTACTTTAAATAAAAACGGTCAAGTGCGAGTCGGATACTTGACACTGAATGTTCAGTACAAATAGGCTAGAAGGCAAAGAAATCATTTGCAGACGTTTATATTTCACCCATCAAATTTATAATAGTATCAACCGTAGTTACCTTAACCACGACCTTTATGATATGCAACATGAAATTCATCATTTGCAAAAAAATCAACTATCAAGCTAACACTATTTATGAAATACAGCCTGATGACAGACGGACAAACAGCTATTCATGCAGTATTTGTTGTAAGGCAACAAGAAATACATCACCTGCAAAACTTTCAACTGTCAGGCAATCAAAAACGGCTATCATTTTAGCCTGGTGACAGACAAACAGACAGCGATGCCTCAGTATTAAGATTCCGTATTCACTCTATGGCAACGGAACCCCAAAAAACAACAACTTTAAATTATAAGACAAAGCCTTTCACCGTTGTTAATTACGTAGTGTTAAAACTACTTTCATCTACAACGAACAGCGTTTATGATATGACGGATCTAAGTATAATTATCAGATTAATTATGTAGGCATATGTTTGACTTGAGGGGACAAAACAAGGTTTTTGAGAATAACAAAGTGTGTTATAATATTACCAGCCTATAAATGTTCCAGTGCTGGGCACAGGCCTATTCTTATATTATAGGGATGAGGATAAAAATGTTTATATAAAAAATGACACAAAAAAATTCAAAATGTGAAAGTTTGTTTCCTTTTCACTCTCAAACAGCTAGACCAATTTCAATGAATTTTGGTATGGAGGTAGCGAACACCTTGGATATACATTGCACAGCCGAGTATAATTATGTTTGAAATAAAATTATACAAAATTTTCATTTCGTTTGCAAACATTTTTTTGCTTAAAATTTGCTTTTGTTGCAGTTTATGAAGTACTGAAATGAAACTACGAACACGTTTTGAATCACTAATTAAATACATCTAATTAGACCACAAAGTTTACATATTTATCACAAGGCTTAATAAATATAAATAAACTATTTAATTTATAGACACGGCGGCTAAACCAAAGGGTTACTAGTTGAAATCCCACAACAAATTAGCATCGACACTAATCCACAATTAATCTATTTTATAGTGCACCTAATGGATAGATAACTCACTAATAAAAACCGCCCATTAACGATTCGAACCAATTTATTATGACCCGTTTAGATCATGCTAGTTTACTGGTGCTAGTAATAGATGTCCAGTACTGGATTTGGCAGTGTATTTATTTGATGAGGAAAAATGTAATTTTTTGAATTCACGGATAGCCCAGTCACTGAGGTATCTACGCCAATCCCTTAGTGCGCGTCGTGTCGCGGGTTCGATCCCCGCTTAGGACAAGTCATTGTGCAATCCACGAATGCCTTTTCTGAGTCTGGGTATCTTGCGCATATAACTTGAATCTGAAAACCTCAACGATACAATTTCTTAGTGACGGAGGTAGTTTCAAAACAAAATCCATTAGTAAAATTAATATTTTCACGGTGAAGTTATTAATTGATTTCCAATACTAATACGACATTTTGACGATAAGTGTGAATACAGCTATGCACCACTGGCATTAATCACTCGCATCCAGTACTAGCGCCGAGCACTATCATCGTGTAAAGCAACCTCTATGCTTGTATTTTGAAGTTCACTAAATGATAACAGAGGCGTCCTCAATTACACCGTTGCGACTAACGCGGGGTGCGCACGCGATGCATTCCGTGTCGCTAACTGTATTACTTGTAGGGTTGTCACGCAGTTCAAGGTTTTGGCGACTCGTGTTATGTTTTTAACGAGGTGTGATTAGTGTGATTATATTTCGAAAGAATTGACTTTGTTTCGCGTAACGGATCTTCTCTTTGACTGCAAAGATTTGAAAGGTTGCAGGTCAATTTTGGTGGGTTATTTTTTTTCAATAAAAAAAATAAATTAATAAGTACACCTAAAGTTTTAAAATCTACCTAATGTGTTCCAAGAAACACGATAGTTACAAGTTACATTATTACAATTTTGAATTTATGTAAGCGACGATCTCGTTACGTGATAAGCCGTTAAATCAGTCTCACGATAGTTACTATAAAAATAAATCTCGTTACGGTTTCTGCATTTATTTATTTAGTAGGTATTTAATAGAAGTGTATGTGACAACCCTAGCTTGTTGCATTGTATAATGGCATTTACCCGACCTGTACACTTTTCGTTTCTCCCACGAAACCAAGCAGAGCATGAACCCTTCTGCTGCATCTTTTTTTTAATCTGTCATGTCTTGAATGTATGAAAATTGGATGCGGTATTCTTAGTAGATACTTTGATGAAATTTGCAAAAAGGCTGAGTACAATTATTATCTATACTTCTATACTAATATATAAAGCTGAAGAGTTTGTTTGTTTGTTTGTTTGAATCGCTAATCGCTAATCTCAGGAAATACTGGTCCAAACTGAAAAATTCTTTTTGTGTTGAATAGACCATTCATCGAGGAAGGCTTTAGGCTATAAACCATCACGCTGCGACTAATAGAATCGAAGATACATTGGAAAATGTGAAAAAAACCGGGCAGGTATATCTAAATCATAACTTATATCTTCTACCCACGGGGACGAAGTCGCGGGCAACAGCTAGTTGTGTATAAACAGTATACAAAGTGAAATATTATTTATAAACGAGCTGTATTTTTATTACACTAAATGTATTTTGTAACTGCCATTTTCAGATATTATTACTTCTTCCAACTGACTTATGTAGATCAATCTAATCTAATCTAAACAAATTAATCGCAAGCTTTCATAATGTCTGTAGAAATTCGACTTGACTTCGTGGACAGTAGAAGCTTGTTATGAATTCATAATTCCGCCTAGAAATACCACATCCATACCATAAGAAGCTGTAGTGCCGTGTATTGACACAAGAAACAATGTTCACTTGGTACTGAATACACGATGATCTACTTATTGCTGACCTTGCATTGTTCTGGGTAATATTTATGGGTGTTATCAACTGATGTGTTCTGCTTAGCACCCATTTCACTGAAATAAACTTAAGGGAAGTTTAGAGTTGCAGATTGTTTAAATTTTGCAACAGTTTACTCACGCGTATTTATCGAGATTACTGAATATTTCGTCTATTACCAGTTATACCAGTATGACCAAGGCGTTAGAGACAATGGCTACAAAAAAAATGGAATCATCAAAACAGTTATTCTATGTAAAAGAAGTGCCTACTTCTGTTTTCATGTAGTGACATTGAAACTGACCTCAATTGTGGCGACTGTTATATAAATGATGATGAAAAGATATTAGTTTCAGTGAAAAATTTAAAATAGCTTGGGGAAATACGTTCGATGAATGCAGTAAGCTCTCACGTATGGAAAATTAAAAAAAGGTCTGTAAAGGCAAATGAAATTTTCGGAGTTAGATAATTTCATTAACTGAGTTAGATCTCTACGACTTAAAATTTTATTTTCTACCATTTTTGTCTTACTCCACTCCATACATAGTCTGTCATTGCTGTCACATAAAAAATAAACGTTTTGAAACTAAACGCATTTTCTTATAAAAACGATACAAACACAGTGGCAGACCACTCATCAATTAACACCGATAAAACAAAGAAGCAAGCAAACAAACTGGATCAGAAACACGGGGCAAACAACCAGACACAATTGGAACGCACTCTTAGTAGCACCGTTGATTAAGCTTATTGTTAAACATGACTATAAAGCGAAATATACCTGTTAACGTACCCAGTTTATGTTAACTGCCTATTGTAAAACTTTTGTTATAAGTTATTGCTAGGAAAAGAATCGTTTGTAGAACACGAATGATTCATTTAATAATTGGTGGGCTTTACTATACCAAATATTTTTTTTTACAACCTGATTTTTTCTTTAACATTCGGCGTTTTAGAAACCTAGTTTGAGACACGCATTATTTGGATTTGAGACGGTGAAAGAGGATGTCTACTTTTTAGACTTAAAAAACTGTTTGTCTTTTAAGTCTAAAAATAAGCATCAAGTTAGGGTTCCGTCCATACCCAAAGGGTAAATATGGAACTCTATTACATGGGCTTGGTCCCGTGTCTCCATCTGTCTGTAATCAGGTTGTATCTCGTGAACTAGACCAACTAGATAACTGAAATTTTGACAAAATGTACATTTTTCTGTTGGGGGTCCGTGGCGCGTGACCATTTTCACTTGACACAAATGCTTGTCACAATTTTTAAACCATGTAAGCAACGGTATTTGTACCTTGCCTCGTCGCCCAAGATGAGAAAATATTACAACCGATACAAAAGCGAAATAACTCCAAAAATGTAACCAAAATACCGATGTGTAGTAATATTAAAATCCACGACTATCGGATATGAAAAATTCTGAACAAAGATACAAGAATCCAATTCCTTGTTGGCTTACAATTCTTTATGTGTCGCAAATTGCAATACTGCACTGCCGGCGCGTAGAAAGTTAAATTAAAAAATGTCGATTCGATCCTATACGTTGCTGTTTCGTTTTTCTTACTTGTTATTACAAACGAAAGCAGTGAAGTGGATAAATTTAGACTTCGTCATCGATTTTGTTAATCTCGTTTCAAAGTCCAGGTTCGTATTAAAATTTCATTGACTAGTGATGTTAATTGTTGTTGAAAATAGTTTATTTGTAGTTGGAATTGTTTCGGATAATACAATCCGACAGATTTGATTTTAATTGAAACATGAAATAGTTTTGGGTTGAATGGAAATGCGCTCCGTACTTACAATTTAGCTTTAGCTGTTGTGTTATAAATTGCATTAAAGTTAGATATTATTATATTCATTACAATTTACACGAATATTAAAAGCTTAATTAGAAAATACTTTTTTTATTGAATCAAAATCGACTGTTGTACAAGATAATTTAATCCTTATGCTGTAGGGGTTTCACAATCATTCAAGTCACTTACACAAGATTCCTAGCGTAACAAGTATTTGTAGATCGTGCAGAGAGGCCTTTTAGCTGTGTATGACCCGTACCACTCGGCTATCCGATACTGACACATATATATAAAATGTTTCCAAAATAATAATTTGTAAGTAGGTAAGGGGTATCGTGTCGCCCAGGTAACTGGGTTGATAACGTCAGATAGGCAGTCGCTCCTTGTAAAACACTGTTACTTAGCTGAATCTGGTTAGATTGAAAGCCGACCCCAAAATAGTCGGAAAAAGGCTAGGCCGATGACGAAGTAAGTATAGAATTTAGAATACCCTTTATAAAGACAGCCAAAACAATAGTTATATGTCACACTAGAAAAGGATAAAGGAAACTTTAAACGTATGTCGTTCCCTGATCATAGGTCCTCTTTTTAACTCAATACATTTGAGCAATTTGATGATCTACAACACTCAGAGAAATGTATCATCTTATTTTCAATCCCAGTTCTATAAGTAAAAACTTAAAGCACATATATGCAAACTTTTTTAGGTTTAGATTATGTTGCTATCAATCTAGGAGAAAGACAACCTTATTGGGTTGAGAACAAAGGAGACTAAGAGACAGAGTCAGAAGATGATGGGATAAACTTAAGTAGAGGGAGACTCTGCTATCCATAGAGTGAGATAATTGGAAGGATAGGAGGAAGACCGTTTCCCTACCGTGCTACTGCTGATAATGTAACTCAGAACTATCAACAGAAACCGAGTTTTTAACTTTCCACACATCATAGAGGCAATCGATTAATTTGAACCAAGATTTATTCTCGAAGGGTAACCGGTTTCAATAGAAGAAGCATGACTTGAAAAGCAGTGACGCATTGACCGGAGTCACGTAGCAAGTTGGTGGAGCCCTCCTCATTACCCGATATAATTAATTGGACTTCTGTAGAAAAGTTCCCGGTTCGTCGGTTTGGGAAATTTGTTGACGAAAATTTAGAGTTACTGGATGTGGCCGGTACTTATGGGACTTCAATTAGCCATTTGCAAATATAATTATGTCAGTGATTTGAGAATATTTTGAATTATACAAATGACAAGATTACAAGACGTGTTTTTAACAAGGTAATCTTTTGAACTGAAATATAGTGATTCCTGAAATTGAGTTGCTGATTTTATTATTGTTTATTTTCTACGACAAAATAGTACTTTATAAATAAAAATACATGAGTATAAGCTAAAAACAGTTCTTTTTTTCTTTTTACAAAAACACAATGTCATCTAGTTTCAAACTAATTAAACAAGACCAAATCATCGTGCTCACCACTCAAACATTTAGCAGTCAGCGCCAATAACCATGAGACCATCAGGCCAATTAAGACGATCAGTCAAGAGTGAAAAGTATACCTCCGAACAAGTTCCCTTTATTTTCCTGTACCTATAAAATTACATTATCAATATTCTACAAAAAAAATCTAAAACAAAACATCAAACAGAAACCACCTCTCACCGCCATATCTCCTTTAAAATACCATTTTATATGCTTTAAAGTTTATCCTCAAAAGAAAAAATAACAAAATTACTTACTGCGGCACTAAAATACAACAGCATTTGAGTAAGTACCAAGTAAGTTGGTTACTTACCGCCAACGAATACAACGGCGACCCAGTTCCTGTATTTAACTTTTAAAATATGCAGAAAAAATATGAGGTGGTGAAAAATAGAGAAATTGGTGGATGTAACTTGTCGAGTCATTTTTGTGAAGTTTCTTAGTGTGCTGAATTAACTAGTGAAATATTTGGGTAAAAAACTTGAATATTTGGGTTGAAACTTGAATTGATTTTGTGAGTTACCTGTAAGGCTTTAAACAGATCAAGTTTTCATTAAATACAATTGTTTTCATTGACTGCAGTCAATGAAGTTAATTTGATTTGTTTTGTTTCTGTACTATAAAACATTCTAATTTTATATCTTCGGTATCTAAGGGTCACAACGTTTTAAAGGAATGATATGGACTTGACTATGTGGAGAAAGTCCCCAGTTACATTATTTAAAAAAAAACAACTATTCTTTGTTTTTTCTACGATTACTACTTTATGCTACCGTCCAATAACAGGACTGCTTAATCCCGATAAATACTCGTAAGTGTTGTTTCATAAACACAAATACTTTATTAGATAGTTGCCAACTGAACTGTCGTATCGTATCATTAGAGAAAAAACTGGTTCGATAGCAGAGACTCGGTACCGGCTATGAGTCTACAGACATCGACTAATACTCATAATTATAAGCCCCATCGGGATCAGAATACACTTAAAGACTTTCAACTCAAAGTTAGAAATTACAGAAATGTCAAGTCATTAGATGAACCAGCTTGCAGTAATTCCAAGTGACAAATGATATAACAGGTGTGAGAGTCATAATGACCTCATTTTCAACATGGCGTACCTCAAAACTATAAATGGCCGACTGCGTCTGTGGAAGCTCTGAGTTGTTATGATAGCCTAGTATATTTGTGTTTCAGCGTCATTTGAACTGAATAAAATCTGAATTAGTCAATTGAAAACTTGATTTTTCTCTTGTCCTGGCCTGTCTCTGATTAAGTAAAAAAGTCAGTTACATAGGAGACGTTATTTGTCTTGCGATGGGAAGTGACAAAAACTTATTATGTCTTTAAGTAGGTTAATATTTTATAGACGTTTTTGGTCCAAGAGGCTATGTTCGTCTACTTCGGTCACTTGTGACCGATCTCGTCTGGCTTAAATACTAAACAGTCTAATCTATAAAGCACTATATTAAAACCAGATTTAGTAATCCTTCCGCATTTTAAACTTCAGTAATTATTACCAGCTTTGACGCACTATTTGATATGCCTTCCGAAAAAAAGAACTCGTCTTATCATAGAAGGTCACCCATCCACGGACTGGCCGTATCAAGCGTAGCTTAACCTGTGATCTATAAACTTGTGCAGTTGCAGCTTAGCCACGAGCTCGTCTTCCATTTCAACATTCAGGGATTGAAATATCTTCCAAAGATGATCTAGTTTTTCCCACATCTTCGTTTCAACCAGTATTGGACTGTGACTGGAATCGATAAGGGAACTCTGGGTGAAACTTTTTGTCCAATTCGAGAATGGTTAAATGATAAAATACTTCGCGCTCAAGAAATTTCGTTGTAATTAATGTTAGACTGATTATTGGAAAGTCTGATAATTTGTCGTATCATATCTTTATGGAGAGGCGGAGTTTTGGTATTGGAGTTTAAAATATTACAATTCTTTAAGTACAAAGCATACGATCTTAATAAAACCAGGCAAGTGCGCGTCAGACTCGTTTTAATTCCGAACAAATTGGCTAAGATGGTGGATTTGAGGATGGATTTGGGGCGAACCTACATAGTTATAAATTTATTTGTCACCAACCAACAAAATAATATGAACGTAACAATCTCATATTCATTTTTTTTTCAACGGTAATATAAATACATAGTGTGTAAAAATATCAATTGTTTAGCCATTTCAATTCACGAGATACAGCCTCTTGACCGAAGGACTGACAGATAGAAATACAGATAGTGGAGCAAGGCTGTTAGCAATAAGGCTCTGATTGTTTTCCGTTTAGAGAACAGTAATATATAAATTCCAGATTAAAAACCCCGAAGACGCTTTAAATCATCGGCTTAGTTAAGAGTCGATATCAAAACACTTTCTTCCTCTATGGATTACGATTAAATAACTTAACACTTACCAATTACATTCTAGAATATGTATTCAATCCACAAGCTTACGATATCGTTCAAAATGTTTCTATCAGATGTGTTTTTGTGTCAGTTACGTAATAGTTGTAAGATCTACGCGTCGACCTGAATGTGTACTCCTACGCAAATCGCACAAGGCTCTGTTTACTGTTTGTTTGGCATAGTCAGTTTAGTGTGGATAAGACTGTTTTTTTGGTACTTGTAATATGGATGTTTGAGGTTTTTGACTTAGAGATATTGCTAACAGGCAAAGCACTATAAAAAATGTATGTAAGTATTAGCAAAACTAAGTAGCAAGAAGTAAGTTTTTTAATACGGAGAAGTGAAAGTCGGACTCGCGACTCTGAGGGTTCCGTACAAATTGACTAAAAATAAACAAATCTGTGTGGTAATACAGTTTGTGCGTAACCTGAAGTTTCAGTCTCCAACAATTTTTCACATCTACTGTTAAAAAATCATCTATCTTTCTACCTTGGCCTATGAAACAAGGTGTCTCAGAAATTGATGACTGTTTTAACACTACAGAACAATAAAAACTTCAAAAAAGTGCAATCATGAAGAAACATAACGTGAAAGTAATAAAAATATCTAAACACTGCATGTGTTTAAAGAACCAGAAAGATTAAAAAATACTCTTATTTGTGAAATCTTATAGAACAAAGTATACCTTACCATACCATTTAAAAACAATCTCCTAACAAAAACCTTACCGAATACCTGAAGACTGAGTTAAAACTTGAATTTTCAATAAAATTAAAGTCTTTTCTTAGGAAAAACGGTATCAATGTCTCGAATAGCCTTTATCAATGAAATATCACTTCCTTCGGATACCACTTAATGCAGGAATCATCTTCGCGAAGAGCGACAATGTGAACGATTATACCCTGAGCACGTGACTTACATTCAGAGTGAACTTTAAACCGTCCTTCATTCACGAACGAAGGGAACGTGAGAATACATGAACGTTTAGTGTGACTTGCTTTGGTTGGATCAAGGCTTTAGGTATTTGTTTGATTTTGTGTTGAATATAATGTGATAGAAAGGTTGAATATTTTTGTTAAATGTTTAGTAGGTTTTGAGTTATATAAACAATGATAATTTTTTATGTTTCACATTTCCTACTTACTTTAGGCGTGGATGGTGCACTTGCTCTACTTAAGAGCTACAAAAAGAAGTACAAAACCGAATTAAGGGTTCGGTTTGTTCTTTTGCAGTTCTTAATGGAAATTCTTTTTTTAAATAGATTTAGATTAAAAGAAATACACTTGCTAAAAATCTCTAGGTGTGCAGAACCTGAAATGTTCTTGAGTGCATCTGAAGCCATGTCAAAGGCCTTAAAGACGACTTAAACTCTGGTTGAACATTAGGTTGTACATCAACCATTCCACAAGAATAAGGAGAATTTACGTGAATGGTATATACCTCATAGTGCTACAAGGAGAAATAACATGAATGGCCTCACAGTTGAACTGTGCTAACAATTACAGCAATATGTCAATGTAAGAAAGGCAAGCACCAACCTAGCCAACCAGATCAGCAAGCTGAAGTGGCAATGGGCTGGCCATATTAGCCGCATAACCGATAACCGTTGGGATTTCCTAGTTCTCGACTGGAGACCGCGTCTCGGCAAACGTAGTGTAAGACGTCCTCAGGCACGGTGGTGTGATGATCTGCGCAAGATGGCTGGCAGGAGCTGGATGCGAGCAGCCGACGAAAGATTTCGATTAGGTGCAATTGTTGAGGCCTACGTCTAGCATTGGACGAATATGGGTTGATGATAATGATGATGAAGAAAGGCAAAACTAAGCCGTACTAAGACTTATCCTCTATAAGTTAACGTCAAAAATTCATAGACGACATTGCCGCCGGCGCACGGCGCCACACAACCGTCGCTTGCGCAATCAACTCAGTTTCCAAATTTGATATATTGAATGCGTTTAGCATTATAAACCTAAATAAGGAAAAACATAGCTATTGTTTTAATTTTGGTTACGAGATCTAGACAACGTCGTAAAGTATTAATAACTCGATTTAAACGTCGTAAACGGTCGCCATATATTATTTTAATATTATTGTTTATTGTTTGTTTTTTAAGAAATTAGAAATCATAAAAGTGTAATTTGTTTTTTTTTTGGTCACCGGTGACCGCTGTGACTTGAAATGACTTTTAGGTAGTTTAATTGAATTACATAGGTTATTAAATTATTTTTTAATTTAGAATAACTTATGTTCTGTGTATAATCTGTATCAATAGTAAACATTAAAAAAAAACTTTTTTTCGGTCACCAGTGACCGATTCGAGTAAAAAAACGACTCGTAGATCCAAAAAAAATATAATTATAACAGCATGACAAGCATTCATAAACCTTTTTGAATAACTTAATTCGAAAAAAAAACCGGAGTAAAACTAGAGTAACATCAGAATTTGTATGTAAGTCATAAAACCAGCTATTTACGTTAAACCATTTATTATGAGACCACCCACGGCTATAACTATGTATAGAAAAGAACCTTAAAGTATCCAATATAAACGTTAGCCTGGGAATCAAATTAAAATGGAAAGTGATTGTTAAGCGTATAAGGTATTACAGTTTATGACCATGGAGTCAAATTAGGTTAGGTGAGTATTTAACAAGTTTCCTTTAATTTGAGAGAAGCACAGTATTTTTACGAAGGCCAGACGAAGTGATGGCAGGTGGACTAAGGCGGTGACAGAATGGTGGCCAAGACAAGGCAAAAGAAGCGTCGGTCGTCCGGTAGCAAGATGGGTCGATGACATTATAAAGGTCTCGGGTCGAGTCTGGATGAGGTTAGCACAGGACCGTAGAAATTGGCACGAAAAAGGGGAGGCCTGTGCCCAGCAGTGGGAGGATAAAGGCTGTGGATGATGATGATGACAGTATTTTTATAGCTACTTTCGTGAGGATTGTTCATTATTAAATGATGCAATTTGTTCACTCGTTATCGGGATTGCACGACTAGTTTCGGGCACAACAGCTTCGTATTGCATTATTTAATATATTTAATACAACCTGAGATTAATTTGTAGATGAGTGATCTCTACAGACACTTTTAGTTAGCCTTTTTTCCGAATTGGAAATCATCAAATGACTCCTTTCGCTTTGGGTTGAGCAGAAGGGAGTGTCAGACTTTTTGCTAACTAAAGCCCATCCATGTTCTTCTCTTTGTGTACAGGGCGGCAGTTACCATAGCTACAGACGGGTCTGAAACTAGTCGGACAAAAGTATGATCTACTATGCTTTTCATCTAAGGGATCAATTATTACTATTCCTTATATGTACTTTAGTTTTGGTAATTAAGGCCTTTGGAAGCACACTTTCGAATAGCATTGTTCTATTTTATAAAATCTTGTTTTTTTCTTCTTTCCCGTGCTTGCCCCCGTAGCGGTAACTAAAGGGATTAAGATATAAAGTATGACATTTAAAGTTAACCTATTTTGAGCAGTTAAAAATTCTTCAACGCTTTGTGGAGTAATTTGTGTATTTTGACATTTTATTATGTTTTCTCCAGGGAACTGTAAAAGTTGAGTTGTAGGCGTAAAAAAAGGTCATTTTTGACATATTTTAAGTGACGAATGAGTTGACAAGTGATTCGCAATTTTAAGATGAAAAATGTGTCGTAAAATTAGTTAGTAGAGTACAAAATAGAAAGCCTTAAAAAGCTTGATGTTACCACTACTACACTGGTAGCAGAGATTAAAAATTGATCGATTGATGAAGTTAACTTTGATTAACCTTGAACCGCTTTCTAAGGTCAATTTTAAGATAGGTGAAACACACGACAATGAAATTCTATTTATAAAAAAATGTGTTTTAATTGTAAATGACTATATTTAAGAGGATCGTTAAATTGTCGCGATGGGGTTGCGGTTCGATGCATGGATTTAAATGGACGAATTTCAAGTTCGATCCAAACGCAGGCTAACGACTGCACGGATAGCCGAGTGGTTGAGGTCACCATGCCAAAACTACTGTGCGTATCGTGTCGCGGGTTCGATCCCCGCGTAGGACAAGTGTGTGATCCACAAATGCTTGATCTGAGTCTGGGTGTCATTGTGCATGTGATTTGTATGTTTTTAAAACCCCCCGCGACACAAGGATTAAATACCTTAGTGCGGGAGTCGTTTTTTTTATAAAAAAAGTGTAATGTGATATAATATAATATGTAGTACTTCCTTCACTTTTCTAAAACTATACAAGTGGTAAGAGATAACATCTTAAGGCAAACTGGATTCAAAATAATTGAATCAAAACATAGTCGAATTTAATTACTAAGTATACAAAAATTACAAAACAACATCATATACTACCTAGTAATTGATATCATAAATTCTAGAACTAGTAAGTATTGTAAAATTTTATAGCGCAATTATAAAAAGAAACAGTTTATGGAGCTAAAGTTTAACTACTATTTGTAATGTCTTTCTTGAGTATTTTTATTTTGTTTTGCGTGTATTTAAAATAACCTGGTAAATGGAATTATTTAAAGAAATATATATTTACTAATAGTTTACTCAAGCGTATTTATCAGGAAAGCCTGAATAGCGAATTGTGAACTGGTCTCTTCTGGTATAGGGAAGGTTTGAAAGATCACGCTAGCTCACTGCAGGTGATTTCAGATTTCAGATTCCATTATTTGGAATCAAAATTCTCCCATGAGGTTTCCCTTCTACAAATTAATTTAAGAGAATATAAAAAACACATTGATACTGCTTTGGGATCGAACCTGTGCCTGGTGTTTGGAAATCCATGCATAGAACCGACGTCAAATTGTCACCGGCTAATCAAAAACAATTTTCAAAATTTAATTTATTAAGTTCCAAAATAACAACTCTTCTCACTCTCATCACTTTCTTTATTTGTTTCAAATTTAATATTAACCAAATCTTTTCAATCTTAAGCAATGTTAATTAAAGGTTTTGGCTTAAGAAAAACAATTTTGTTAAAATTAAATTGTGTACTAAATAGACGAATTACGAGCGGTTCGAAAAGTGATTTTAAAAGTTAATTAAAATTTTGCGTTAACTGAGTTTTGGGTTCATTAAATACAAGTCTTTTTATTTTCGAAAATTGTTTGTTAAATAGTTTGTTAATATCATTGAGATGACTTAAAGTGGTATCTGACTGACAAACAATGTATATTATTCAATACGTAATATAAAAATGTTGCTCAATGTCTTATATTAAATAAGGTAGTGAAAAATAAAACATTCAGAAAAATATTCTAAATTGGTATGGACAGGTATTTTTTTAAGTCGACGATTTTTTTCTAGATTGTTTTTAACTCTCATACACGATTAATTTCTGGAAGTATTTTGTGTTTAAAAGGAGTATCCTCTGTCTATTTGACTGGTTGTCTGACCTTTCGTCCGTAGGTTTGTACCCGGGCTGTACCTCATGAACCATGATAGCTAGACAGCTTAAATTTTCAGCGATGTGTATTTTTGTTGTTGCTACTCGTATAATGACAAATTATAAAAATCTAAATTGCTGTTAACTTACGTTGCTTTAACAAAATTGACGATTTTCTTTCGAAAATTTGTTTTTCGTCAGCCTTTTTGTACCCACATTGTTTTTAAAATAACGATTGCTACCAGCATTTAAATGATCTCCTCGTTTGTATTAAAACCTACATGGTGAATACTGCTTTATTTGCGATCTCAGCCGTACTCACGAATGTACTATTGAGACAATTAAAATAATGTCAAAGTAAACATAAAGTTTGTCGCAATAATTCTACTACAAGACCATTTAACGCACACTTACTTTAATTTTAACGTGGAATTTTAACAAAGTTGTACATTCAATTAAAATATTCGAATAAAACATTGTGGTGTGGTTACTTTGTATAGTGATTAATTATTGTGAATATTGAATGTGAAATTCTGTATGTTGATATTGGTTATTATTTGGCTTATGCCTGTAAAATCATACATAGGTAGGTATCGATTTCAGTTAAATTTAAAAATGTCCTTTACAATGAGACATCAAAAATGTGAAAAGCTCAGGGGCTGATTTAAAAATGTAAAGCGGGTGTGTTTAAAAAAGGCTCGGTTTTTTAGTATTAGGAGGTAATTTTCTTTTAAAATACTGACAAAAGCAGTTTTCAATATAAGCCAACATTAAATCTATACTAATATATAAAGCTGAAGAGTTTGTTTGTTTGAACGCGCTAATCTCAAGAGCTACTGGTCCAAATTGAAAAATTCTTTTTGTGTTAATAAACCATTAAATAGACCATTCATCGAGGAAGGCTTTAGGCTATGAATCATCACGCTGCGACTAATGATATAATGGAATATAATGGAAAATGTGAAAAAATCATATCATAACTTATATCTTCTACCTACGGGGACGAAGTCGCGGGCAACAGCTAGTGTTTTATATAAAGAAAGAAAATAATCATAAAATGGCTGTGCCTTGCGGATAGGCAGGAATAGCGTAATAATTTTGTACTCTAAAAAACCGATAAACAGAAGACAGACTTGCAATACCACAAGAAAATCTACTAAACACCTCTTTTAAACATGGGATATAAAAAGCGTCATTTCTGACCTAAAAAAAACAAATTACAACACTACCTAACAAAGTAATTATCAGCCTTTTTGAAGCTTTGTTTAACAGGCACCATTAATAACCATAGAGTTAGATATAGGTAGACAAAGGTAGGGAACTTCAAAGGGGGCACATTAGCATATTAAAATGGTAAGACACGCCGGGCGGGCCTGAAGGCTAAAGCCCCGTACCACGAGATCTTAAAGTAAAACGACAATCGTTGTGAAAGCCAGAGAACGCTCTACATTTCATATAGCGGCGTCTTTCTTTCACAATGGTTACGATACAAGTTTAAGGTTTCATGGTACGGGAAATGGACGCTTCTGTCTGGAAAGACAAAAGATCCCTTTGATTGTACGTGTTTGTAGGAGCAATTGTATACAATGTGTGTATACCTTTATGTTAGTGGCGCTTAATTAGAGAGATGTGAGGGACTCGAATTAGCTACGTATCAAGCACTTGATAAACATTTTGTGTTCTACAACTGGAATTGGGAGGGATTGCCACCAGTTTAGCATTTCACCAATTATTGGGGTCGGTCAGTCTAACTGGATCCAGCTAAGTACCAGAGTTTTACAAGGAGCAACTGCCTATCTAACCTCCTCAAACCAGTTACCAGGCCAACACGATACCCCTTAGTTAGACAGGTTGTCAGACGTTCTAGCTTCTGACTACTAGTAGCAACTTTTGAAGGTGTATAAATAACAGCCGGGACACAATATTTAACGTGCCTTTCGAAACATAGAAGAATACCTCCATGGTCCGAACTTAATCTTTTTTTTTTTAATTTTAACCTTTTTTGATAAAATTGCATATGGACGGATGAGTTAGTAAACTAAAGTACAAAGTAAGGACAACGTCTTGTTTATAACTTTATTGCAGACCTCTATACGTTTGACCGCCAGAGGCTGAAGTTAATAAAACAATCAACCATTTTAAAACAATACATTACCGAAACTCAATGTCCCGATACAAGACAAAAAGAATTACACTCTGCAAGAAGTTTTTTGTTAACCCTCTACCGTATTCTTTTACCTTAAATTCCAATTTCCTTGCAATACGAACTTGTGGAATTCAATTCGATTGGACCGGGTGTGTTTTGTTTTTTATTTACAATTTGTTTGAGTATTCGGAGCTGTTTTTGTTTTAATGTTAAGTGTAGTTTGGGTGTCTGTTATGATATTTTGATACAATTTTCGAGTCATATGGAAATAAAAGGGAAAATAAAAGGGGTTTTATAAGCTTTTTATGAACCGATTAAAAATTGATTTTTTTTTATTAATTTGGTATTTTTCCCTAGTTAGTGTTATATTTGACCTAGCCTTTTTCCAATCTTTATTTTTGTTGGACCATACCTATACTAATCTATACTAATATATAAAGCTGAAGAGTTTGTTTGTTTGTTTGTTTGAACGCGCTAATCTCAGGAACTACTGGTTCGAATTGAAAAATTCTTTTTGTGTTGTATAGACCATTTATCAAGGAAGGCTATAGGCTATATAACATCACGCTGCGACTAATAGGAGCGAAGATACAATCGATCACGTGGACGAAGTCGCGGGCAACAGCTAGTACTAATATATAAAACTGAAGAGTTTGTTTGTTTGAACGCGCTAATCTCAGGAACTACTGGTCCAAATTGAAAAAATCTTTTTGTGTTGAATAGACCATTCATCGAGGAAGGCTTTAGGCTATAAAGCATCACGCTGCGACTAATAGGAGCGAAGATACAATGGAAAATGTGTAAAAAAACAGGGCAGTTATAAATCATTACTTATATCTTCTACCCACGGGGACGAAGTCGCGGGCAACAGCTAGTATCATACTAAAAGCTTATTCAACAAGAATCTATCGTCTGCTAGGACTCTACTTTAAAGATAGTATCAGTTTTGAACATTAAAAACGTGTATATCCAAGTGAGGAATAATTTAAAAGAAAATAAGGAGCGAACTAATTCCAATTATCTATTTCGGATTTTTTGCCATTCATTGTATTTTTTTCTTCAGTCATTTGTTATAATAACAGTCTAATGTCATTCCAAATACCTACTCTATTACAAAGGCAAGCTAAACATTATTGATTACAATTAAATTTGATATTTAAACTGTATGAAATAAGGGTGAATTTCCCTTGATAGCAAACCTTGCGTGACCACATCGCGTTCCCAATACCGATTGCGTTGACATTCCTTTTTGAAATATCTTAGTTCTTTTGGACGACACATTGTACATTGCTGCGACTCTTTGCTATTCAATTTTGGCAGGCGTTGTAACTTTTCAATGGAAGTAAAAATAATTATTCTTTTTGAAAAATGCTGGAAAGTTGTCTGTTGACACGTCATGGCATGATTTTTATGGGTTCGCTAACACTCTTATCTATTCGACTAATTGAAATTGAACGTTTTTGTATTACATTAATTAAGACGAATTGACTGAAGATGTCTTTTATTTTTTGGTTTGTTTTGTTTTTTTTTGAGCTGCTTTCTTTGTTTTCTATTCGTTTTATTTGAATATTGTTAACTTGTTTAAATTTTTTTCATTGAACTAGGTATGGAATTTCATGGAAATGAATGAAATGTTTCAACAAAATCATTAATTTACCTAATTTTGAAAATTGAATGGCTCTCTCTTGCAAAATTTTGATGGGAGTATCAACATTTGACGTTCAAAGTTGAATTATATTGTTGTGAAACATCTTTTTAATATTTTTACACTACTTATCATCTCTTTTACATCACTTTTAGAGGTAGAAATTCATTATATTGACCGTAAGTGTTCGGCCCCGTACTAAATTTCTAATTATTGTGATGGAAAACTGCAAAAGCGAAAAGTGTATTTTAAATCCTATTTCTATTCATTCATTGGCCATCGGGCCCTGGTGACGAACCAAAGGACAAACAGACGGACAAACAACAACTTCAATAGGTTTCCGTGGTTACCTTCTGAGTAAGCAACAAATAACATACAACTCTTTTTTATTTTTTCGAACAAAAATATTATCAGCAATATTTACTCACTAGCCTTACCAACGTTTTATTGATTACGTGACAATTAGGTGTGTTCAACAAAAACATTATATCAACAATAGCAAACAATTGTCACTAAAACTTGCGTGACACATGTCGTATACATCGTTATGTAGGGTGACCATGAATACTTTTACCTAATGGTATGAAACATATAACCGCGGAAAAAAATCCTTTAGATTTTTATTTTTCTTTCCTTTTTTAGCAAAACATTTAGGAATTGAATCCTTGTGAAGCGAGGGGTTTCAAGGCACATGCACAAAGACAGATATGTTGTAGTATTGCAAACAGATTCAGAATCTAGACTTCTTAATTTATTTTGAGAAAGCTAGTCTCAAAAAAAGAAGGTTCTACTTAAATAAATATCAATTTACGTATTTGATAACTCACGTTTCAAATTCGAAATAGAGAGCTTTCATCAGTGTTCCCATGTCATTGTAACTTCTCAATGTGAATAGTAATAATTGTCCTACAAATCACATTACTCATGGTCACCCTGTTACCCCGCCCTGCGTTTGTCAACAGTCTATAGTCAATCGATTGTCGCCTAATTAGACATGTAGACTTGTAAACTATGTGTATCTGTCATATAGTACCTACCTACATGTGCTTCAGGAGCGTAGTCCTACTGTTGTTGGTGTTAAGGGTCAAATTCGTTTGTATTTTGAGGATTGTTTGTAATGTCAGTTATTAAATGAAAAAATGCTTTGACTGTTTTATATATCTAAGGTAAAAAAAGCTGCTAAAACAGCATAGAGAATTTCCAAAGTCTATACTGGGATTTGTCAGATGTTTGTGCCTATCTGTTACGGGTGTGTCTCATGAACCGTTATAGCTAGACCTTTTTTTTAAATTAATATAAAATTCTAAGTATACGCAAAGGTTGTTACGATTTCTTCGCAAATTTACTTTATTCTGCCTACTCCTTCCACCCTCAGTTTCGGGAGACCGACTTACTCTTAAGCAGTTCTTAAATAATTTCACAAAACACGAGCAAATATAAAAGACTTCAATCATATATAATAATTCATATTTTTATAGTTATTATCATGGGAATGATTCATTATTAAATGATGCAACGGTACCCCGACGCGTCAGCTCATGATTAAAGACTCCGATTAGATCCGAAACTAGTCAGGCAATCCCGATAAATACTCTTAAGCAAACCGTTACATAATTTAATAACAATCCAGATACAATTCTAATCATAGCATGTTAGGAAGCGATTTGCAATAGGAAGCGTTGTCAACGTATGTGAAGTGACATTCTCTCACTATTATGGTATAACAATCGGGATTTTTTTCCGTTGCCTCTGCATTTGCCCTTTTGTAATCATTTCCTTGATTCTGTAATTTGTTTGTGAGAGTAACTGGATGGCAATTTGTATGGTATAGCAATGAAACCTTGAATAAATTTGCGGTTTATTATAAAGAGTTATGTTCTGAACTTTTTGTCAATTAAATATTTGTGTCTTTTTCGTTTATTGATTGATTTTAAAGTGTTAGAAAAAGTCCTTTTCTCCTAAAATCGATACACTTTTGTGTTTTTTTTACACTGTCACTGTTGATGTCGTACTGTCTTTGTAACACCTGTACTAACTGTCACACTGACATTTTGTAAAATGCCCATCGCTTGTTAATAGCTAAATCATATAAGAACTAGCTGTTGCCCGCGACTTCGTCCGCGTGGTTAGAAGATATGTTATATTTTATACCTGCCTTCTATCCATCTATCTTGTAGGATTCAGTCAGCGTTTGCAATGTAAACGCAAAAAAATGAGTTTTTTTACGACCTCACATTAGAAACCTCAAAAATTGTAGCCTATGTGTTATTCTGATGTATAAGCTATATTGTGGTAAAGTTTCATTCAAATCCATTCAGTAGTTTTTACGTGAAAGAGTAACAAACATCCATACATCCATACTTACAAACTTTCGCCTTTATAATAGTAGTAGGATTTGTCGAAAAACCAACTGTCGTGTTGAACCATTTATAAAAAAACAACGAAAATCACTTTAAAATACTTTCAGCCGCGTGACCCACTTTGACCCCATTTAGAAATCAATTCTCACTACTAAATAACTTATAAAGCAGCACTTAAAACCAACCCCCTAAATGGTTGTAAAAACGTTACAAAAATAACAAGAAATGCGACTTTTATGGTGCAGATATTATGACGTAATAATTATTGTTTATTAGATGTCAAAAATGACTTATGGACCTGTAAATATATAAAAAAAACGGTTTATTAGAGGTGGGCATCACTATGCTAAAGTCAAATTTGCTGACGAATGTGTCTGCCTTAAGTTTTGAGGAGAATAATTAAGTCATCACATTTTGGGACCTAATATTATGGGATATCCACTAGCTATAACTTTCTTTGCCTCATGTCCAAGAAGGAACGTTATTCGCAAATTTCCAGAATTACTTATTATTTTGTTTTACAATAGTACCTACCTGTGTGCACAAAACGCAAACATCATGTTGACCATACAACACCAAATTCAAAAATAAAAATACAAAAAATTAATTAAACGCGACCGGGACCTTTTGTGCGTTGAATTCGCGTATTTATTAGAGCGAGCATTGTGACCATGCTGTAATTGCCGTGTAGGGTTGGCGGGTCGTTTCGACCAGATGCACTTGTTAGTATATAGCTCGTGGCTAAGCTATAACTGCAGGGGTGAATCGATCACAGGTTAAGCTACGCTTGATGTTGGTCCGTAGATGGGTGTTCATCTTTGTCATGACGAGTTCCTCCGTTTTCGGAAGGCACGTTAAATTTTTATTCGTCAATTGATATTACTGGAAACGGGATCAAAATTAGCCAAAAAAATAAAACAAAGTCAAATAATAGTCAAAAAAGCCATACTAGCAACAATACTTCAAATAACGTGGAGCTATTTCTACAATCCAGAAAAAGCGTGTTTTTTTATATTGTCTAAAAAAAGTGAACTATTTTCATTGTCCATGTATGTGAGAATTTTTATGTCACATCCAATAAATACCGAGAATCAATCTGAGTAGTGTAGTGCACTTTTATATAGCAAAATAAAAACAAAAGCTATTATAATGAAGCTATTATAATTGTCAGGAAAATGCTTTTTTTTAATTCCACTTTCACAAAAAACCTTTATGCTTAATCTCCCGATGTTTTCAAACACGTGTATTTTTTCTGATATCATTGTATCTTCTAAAATCAAGTGAGGAAGTCATATTCTAAGTGAAGCCATCCAGGATAAATTAATGTGTAGGCGTTACGCCTACATTTATGTATTAGGAATTAGTTTCAAAGAAAACCTACGGAATTTAATTATCTGCTTACACTTAAAAGTGACCTTAATAATATTGCATAAAAAATAACACTATTTATCGCATTTATAAATTTTATGTCGACATTAATAAGAGTCATTAACGTCAAGTACAATAGAAACAGATAGACTTTAAGGGACAACTCACAGGGAAGAAGTAGCGGCCAGCAATTAAATTTCAAATAATTTTGAATCTTATTTCCGTCCGCAAAAAGACCGTAGTCATTTGAACACAAAGCTCACAGTGCCTAGCTTAGCTTAGCTCACTGCTTGACCAAAAGAACTTCATAAAGTTGTGGCAAATTAGCATTAAAAGGTTGGGTGATAATATCTTTGTAATACGTTGGTATATATTAGGAGGAATAACTATGAAAAAGGATTCAAAATGTTATTGGTTATTTTCGTGGTTTATTTGAACCTATGACTCGTCTTGACAGTTCAACGGTGCCACCACTTTAGCATTATATAATTGAAGTGGTTGCATTGCACAACCCAAAGACGGCCTAAGTAAATAGTGTCGGAGAATTAATAATTATTTATTTTCGACATGGCAACAATACCCTAAATGTTTTCACTTCAATCTGTTCAAAGCGTAATTGACGATTGGACACTTGTGATAAATCCAAGATGGCGGACGAAGATTTGCAAAACGTGGATTCAAATAGTTTGAATCTTAAAAGCGGTACACTCATTATATCTCAAAATTTCCCAAATCTCAGCATCTAATAACCGCATCAAAAATTAAATGACCTTTTTAATTACACCCTAACCCTAAAGTCGTTACACCAATTTGGAATATTCGGGATATCGGCAACCCTACACGGGGTCATTCTGACGCAAGCGTTAAAGGGTTAATTTAACGGTCACTGCTTTGCGACAGACTCGAACCGTGTATTTCGGCGTGTGTAGTGTTGTACTTGTAACCCGGGATTGAAATTAAATTCCCGAGATTTTAGCGATACGGGATCAAAGATTGAATTTCTTGCTTTGATTTTCATTCTTAGTTTTATTTTAATTATTCAACAAAGTAAACAAAATGTGATAAAATGATAATATTATATCTAGCTGGTTGCAGCATAAGCTACTCAAAATCTGAACCTGCATTAAGCTGTATTAACCAGATCATGAGAAAAAAACCTTGGACTTGTTTCTGCCAAAAAGTATAATTCTCTTAATTACAATAAGCAAGATTCTTTTCTTTTAATTTATTTAAATTTTGTCCAATTTGCTTAAAAACGGCATTGTGGTAATTGCATTTCCTTTTGCAGTGTCGTTTATTTCTTTTACAAAATGTCATTTCGAATCATTCCTACTGGCAACCGCATTATCAAAAATTATTCTTAACATTCTGTATCAATTCACCCATATATGATTCCGCTACCAAGTTAGTTGTTACCACGAATCGTAATCCAGTCCTAAGATTTAGGTGCACTATCAGCTTTGCGTCTTAGTTCCCATCTCAACTGCACGTTGAAAATTATTACGTTACCTCCTGAGGGTTTCAGATCAGTTCCATCTCAGTTTCAGGAATTAATTTGTTGATCGGTAACCAAAACGTGTATAGCCTGATTAAGACTAATGCCTTGAAAGTACCTATAGATGATATTAGTAGCAGTATGTTTGCGACCCACAGCTGAGCATGGGCCGCTTTCCATATTAGAATTGTTTGGATTCTATTGACAAGATACAACACATTTTTGGTGTATATTTATGTTTTAATTTTCAAACATTTTACTATTTATACGTATAGATTTATTTGAATCCCGAAAGCCGATAGTTTGGGAAAAAACCTCAGTTCGAAAAGGCTTCGGTTCAAAACCCAGTGCCCATAATTGGCAAAAAAAAACAAAATTGTCCGTCAAATAGACTTCCACACATTCTATTTTTCAGTTAAATACCCCATTGATATTATTCCGTAAAGAAATAAAGCGAACATTGAATTTTCAAATCTAACTGCATAATCCCAATAAATGCGGGATTTTTGACTTAAGCACATCACTATAGCACTGCATGTGTCGATGTGACGTCAGGTGCGTAGCTTCATGTAAATCATACCTTCACTTCACTCTTGAATGACACGCTTGGATTTAACATGTCAATGGCCACTGGTTTGCTCGCATTTCACAAAATATTTATTCGTTTCTTTTTCATGTTTTAGTGTTTGACCAAATAAAACGGGTAAATGATGTGCCGAAAAAACTGATGAATTTTTTTCTTGTAATCTCCATACTAGAAAAACCGGTTCAAATTGGATATGACGTATTCTACTATGAATCTGGCTATGACCTATTCTACTATGAATCTCTAGTACAAGTGACTTTTACTGATTTGAAGAGTTTTAGTTATGATTTAGATTAATCAGTATGTAGGTTCATGAAGAAAAAGTTAAGACGACGATGATCCCTTTAGGTATCGATAATAATGTTTACCCTTAAATCTTTACTGTAAGTTTAACCTTAGGCATACCTATCACATTCCAGTTTGACTTGCTCACCTATCGCCGAGTCACCTCATCATAAAGGACTCCTTTTGATTTCAAATCTAGTCGGGCAATTCCGATAAATGCGTTTAGGTAAACCGTTGCACCGTGCGTGTTTATATGTCTTTTCATCGACTAACACATTGTCAAGATATGACATTATTCTGTCCTACAGACATTATAAGCTGCAAATCAAATAGAGGTCATTACAAAATAAATGATGGTGTTCTCACGTACCTTTATTTCAGACCGTTTCATAACCAGTCATCTGCCGATCCCTTGAAAACGTGACTATTTGTTTTATTATACCTCATGGCGGAGGGTTGGCAACTGTGGGTTAACACAGCAGGTTAGGGCTGTTTTCTTAACTCTGTTTAATTACGTGCGTGTTGAAGTTTGTAGGTGTATTAATTTAGTGTTTTTGTTTAAAAATATTTTGTCATTTTTTGTACCCGATTTTGAACTGTATTCGTTTGATAACGAAACATTAATAGATTCAAAAAATCTAAAAACCTACGTTTTTAAAAGTTTCACTCCATTCAAATTTTATGAATATCAGCCCAGCCGATTTCAAAGTTGTTAATTGCATTGTTATCGGGCTTAAAGCAGTTCAGCCTGTTAGCTAATAGGGAAGAGCCTCAAAACTGACTTGCAAAATCCAACAGAAACGACAAATTTGTTCACTTTTTTTTGTACCTTCTTGAATTCACGTACAACAAAATCTGGTGATATCTTACATAGCTAAATATGCTTACCTTAAATGCGTTTGATTATAGAATACTGAAAATCAAATACTGATCAAAATCAGTGTTTTCAAAGTTACCCGAGTAGATAAAATGAGCCCATTGAGTGCGAAGTGTCGTGGGTTCGATCGCTAGTGTATATGATCCACGAATGCTTGTCCTAAGTCTGGGTATCTTTGTGCATGTGGCTTGAATGTTTGTGAAACACCGACTCAAGGATTAAATGCCTTACTTGCGGGAGTCCTATAAAAAACGCTGACTTAGCAGCTCAACAAAAATCTCTACCCATGCAATACAACGCCTATTTCAACATTTCGTTCAACATACGATTGAGGGTCCCGTATTATGAACGAATGTTTTGATTAGCATACATACTGCTGAACGTACGAATATCCCAGAATGTTTATCCTACAATTTTCTTCCTGAATTTTGTCTCGAATACCGAGCTCTGAATGGGGTTGGTTTTATAAATACGAGTATAGATTGCTGTTTCGTATCGGGATGGGATGAAACTGGTTTGTTTTTGTTTTTGATGATATGAGCTTTTGAAGGCTGTGGTTAAATAGTTGGACTTCATTTTGGGTGAGACAAGAATTGATCCACATCGTTCATGGTCAGTTTTAGAGTTACGGTATCAAAAGATTAAAAATGAAACCTTTTACCCTATAACTGAGGCACCAATGTCCGTCCATCTATTCGTCTATTACCAAGTTCTATCTCATGAATCGTGATAGCTAGACAGTTGACTAATGATGTTTTCAATAATCGAAAAATTCGGTTCATCCAATTCAAAGTTCTGAGCTACAATTACTCACAACAAGCATGACAATATAATTAAAAACCTTCCTCCACCTCATTTTTGAAGTCGACTGAAAAACACAGTCTCTCCATTTAAATAACAAAATATTTAATTCACAATTCCTCAACAAACAAACTAACAAGAGAACAGAATCATGATTCCTCCGAATGTTCTTACAACTTACGTTTACGGTTAGTTCCTGACTAACGAAGATTAAATATTAAACTTAATTTAGCTGGCTGGTGCAATACACTTCTTGCTTTACCGCCTACATAGAGCGGGCTATGAAAAAGTAATTTCTTTGCCTGAACTTTCAAATTCTGTGTGGGTTTCCCAGCATGGTTCAAATGTTACCTATTTAACCCTCTTCTTAAGTGGGTGGAAACTTGTAATGGTTAATCTTTTTAGATTGGAGTTGTATTGAGCTAGGCTTATTTTTATAGTGCTAAGAAGTTCAGGACTTTATTTCACGTTTTTTTAGATGTTTGACGTGACTTTTGCCGGTAAGGTGAATATAATATTGGTCGAAATTATGCGCACGTGTAACCTACGCACTGCGAAAACGAAGGGCCTTAGAATTAACAAACTTACTGAGGTATGATTTAATTTCTTTAGTTTGCGTATATTTATTTATTATTATTGGATCTCCAACAAAAAATACACAAAAACACATGAACACATGAACAGACAAAAATAATTATGTAGATACATGTGACTTGGGGCCCTTCAGCTATAGAAGCTCACAGGATTCATATTTAGACATCTAGGTGAACAATCTTAACTTTAGGCACTAAGAAATCATAAAATGCTAGATACCATCATAAGTATTAATAGAAACTAAAAATATTTTATTATGATGCAAGGAAAATCGATACCTTACTCCGGTACTTTTTTGATTTCAGCTATAAAAATACCTTGGAGGAGGTGCAAAAGATTTATGGAAATAACGTAAACCATTGCGGAAATTGCTTTCTTACCTAAAGCACATACGATTCGCAACACATTGCGAACAATAAATAAAACCTTAATCAATCCACAGAAATTCTGTCCAGTCATTACGAAAATTCTCACGCAAACATTTCCAGCCATCAAAAATCACTTACAACTGCTCAAACCAATAAAAACAAACGGCTTCGCCTCCCAAACTGGCTTGTACTAGTTTGAACCTTAGAAATATCCGCCATTTTGCAGTATAACACCTCCCGTAACCGCTTTGGACCGGTGCGAACTGGTTTCGACCAGATGTCGCAAGACAAATAGCAATGCGGTCCCAGATGATTTTGGGACTCTTCAGGAGTTTGTTTCATGTTCAGCGTTGAGCGAATTGCGTTTTATTGGATATGGGACAATATGGTAAAATATCAAGTTAGCGATCGAATTAATGTTCAGTGGCGAAAATGATATATCCATATTTATTGATAAACGAAGACCTTGCTGGTTTTAGCCGCAGACTGAGCAACGACTGTAATGTATGTTAATCCAGACTGCCAGCTATCCCTAGACAAAATTTTAACAAAAGAGTTTTAAAGGGTCTGTCCTTTTGAGAGTGAAGTGGTAACAAAGCTAACTTACATAAAAAAAAAAAATATGAGCAGACCTATTTCAATCCTCCCATTCAATTATAGCATGAATTAAAACAATTTTGTTTTAATTTTGTAATTTGACCATTTTATTCCAAAATTTAAGCCCAAATAAATTAAAGATACGCAAATACTCTATACAATACTGGGAAAGATGAAGCCAATGCTTTTTGGAACACTTCCCTAAAAACAAATTCGCATCGCTATCCAAACTAAAAGCAATCTAAAAATAACAAAATTTTCCCAAAACCGACCCTATGTGGACTTTCCAAAACTATAACCAGAAAATCATATAAACTCATTTACTCCATGTCACTATGAGTTAACTCTTAAATAATAACTTGAGAACTTTGTTAAGCTCCCGTTTATAACAGAAACTTATAGCGCTACGTAAACTACATAAACTAATGTTACAACAGGGGTCCTATTACGATATCTCAAAAGAGCATTTTAGTTGTGGAAGCAAGACAGCGCTCTACAAAGCGTATAGCGGCATCCCTTTCCCACACCTATAATGATATTACTTTAATGTGGTAGTAGACCCCCAGATCTCTTTAGAGCTTGAAATTTGTTACCTTCTTGACTACTGAAATTGTGTTTGGAACTGATTAAATGCTTTGAGGTTATCTAAATTAATTATTTTGTAGACGATCTTAATTAAAATTACTCTATAGTTCAGATAGAGTTGAAAGTCTAGTCGTTTCCTTTTTCTAGTCTTATACGTATAATAATATTTTTTCGAAGTGGGAAGCGCAATCCACGATCTGCAGTGCAAAAGCCAGTGCCTCTGACCAATAGACCAACAAGCCAGAATTTATACACATAAGTTTCATACACTGTTATTTAAAAAAAAATGTTAGAGTGGGACAAGAGATTATATTATTAGCTAGATATTGAACAAAAAAGAAAGATGTCATCCATGTTCTAATGCTCACTCATGAATTCCATGAAACATAATTACGTGCCAAGAAATTGATACCAAAAAATATATTCAAAAAATAAATAAACAGAAGAATTATTTTTTCAGAATCCTCCAGCAAACTAAACTTTTACCAAAGAACGGCCAAAAGAAAACACAAACAACATATAAACACAATTTCCATTACAAAAAGCAATCCGAATCCACGCTAATCGCTGTTAACGCGACCATGCCCTAATAAATCTTCTGTTATTTCATAGAAGTCTGTATTAAGCGCGATGATATATAAGTGTTATTACTTACACGGGGCGTAATGGCATGGATCTTATTTATGTAATCAATTCTATGCTGATA
This sequence comes from Trichoplusia ni, assembly GCF_003590095.1. Lineage (NCBI taxonomy): Eukaryota > Metazoa > Arthropoda > Insecta > Lepidoptera > Noctuidae > Trichoplusia > Trichoplusia ni. The sequence goes on from NC_039501.1 coordinate 3,978,809, forward strand.
GCTAATTATTAACGTTCAGGTCAGACTGTGACCCGATTTGTTATGTTCAAGTTATGTTGCTGAGATTCTTAGTAATTTTAGAATTATCTGTCTTAGTGTAATTTTTAGGTAGAGGTTAGGTATCAACTGATGACAGTCAGTTTTTTAAAAAAAAAAAACGACTTCCCGTACTTATTTATTTTATCCTCGTGTGGGGTTGCCATCAAAATGCAAATCACAATCACAAAGACACCTGAAGTCTCAGGACAAGCATTCTGTGATCACATAAAAGCTTGTCCTATCGGGGAACGAACGCTCGATACGTTGAAGTTATTCTGTAACATGAAAAGTATTTTAAAGAACTGACATGAAAAATACAACAATACTGATCTAATCAACTATTAGTTGGTCAACAGAACAACATTAAAAGTTTTCAAAACAACACGAACGAACGACAATATTAAAAATAAGAAAAAAACCAGTCCATAAAAGTGAACACAACGAAAAAAATATTCAAAAGGCCTTTCAACTTTATTTAACTGGAAAAAATCCCGAAAATCCAACCACAAAACACAAACTTCTCTGACACTAAATTCTGACGGCTAATTACCTAAATAGCTCCAAATTTTCTTCCGTTTCAACGAATAAAATTCAACAGCGCACTTTCTTTCATAACCATTTCGGATGAAGGCTTTCTTATTCAAAAACCCGACGTTAATGCCTGTGTTACGAACCTCAGAAACAAAGGCATAAAAATTAATCGATTTCGCGCAAAATGGGGAGTCCCCATTCAAATCTGGATGTAACAGCTTCCCGTCGTTTTATTAAAATCAGTTCTGGCTCCTAATATTTGTTTTTCGTATTATTTGCTTTGTAGAAATTAGTTTTGGTGTCCTAATTTGTTCGAGGTGTTTTTCTATGGACAGTTGGATTTTGTTATTTTTGGGTTACCTAACAAGGTGAGTTTGTTTGTAAAGTTTTGGGGTGTGTTAAACTAGACACAAAAGTTTGTGGTGTGAAAAATAAACTTCCTAAAAATATTTTCTTGATAAAAATATCAAAATCTGTTTAGTAGAGGCAGAATACGACTTGACAATAAAATAACGTCTCATTACTGAGAATCTACAAAGATGAAACTTCCAATATACGGGATTAACACTCCTTTTTTTGACAATTGATGTAAATTTAACTTGTCAATTCAAAACATTTGAGTTATTCATCAGCATGAGCGATCGTAAAAAATGTAACTGATCTAAAAGCCCTGATACATGATGCATCGCTTTAATTAGTGTCATTTCCAATAATGTTACCTACCGAAAGAACGTATGTTTCTAAAGTAATACCAGAACATACCGGTCCTAAGCTGGGCACTTTCTCTAATATAGGGAAGGTTTGATCATCGCACTAGTTCACTGCGGGTTGGCAATTTCAGATTTCAATAATTACAATTTATCATTAACTCACATTAGTACTCCGCCTCTTTTGGGATCAAACGTGCTTCTCTATATATACCGATCTAACGCATAATTTATCTCAAAGAAAAAACACGAAATAGGGCAAACGCCCAAGATTGTCCCTAACAGTCCCTCTCAAAGACTTCTCCAGTTGCTAAATTATTTCCATTTCAGAAACGACACACTCCAACATGACACGTTTTTGCCATTATAATAAATGCCCAGCATTCGTTGAAGTGGTGTGCGCTGGGCGTGTACTAGCATCAGTCTTAGTGAAATATAGCCGACCTAAGTGGATTAATTCACTTGTACTCCATCCACGCTAATTGTAATGGCGTAATTTTTATTCGCAATAAAAATTATGTGTTTTGTTTTTAGGGTTCCGAGGGGTAAAATTAAAACCCTATTACTAAGCCTGAACAGTCTCTAGAACTGTCAGTCTGTTCATCTGGTCATCTGCCAAGCTTTATCTCATTAACCATGATTTGTGTATAGACACTATTTTCTCTGATCTTGGCTTTTTATATGGCTGGTACGGTAAAAAAATTACGGGTGGCTATTAATTCATGGGTTCTTTAAAAAAATACGTGACCTACTTGAACAAAACCCTAAGTGTAGCGTTTCTGACTCGCCCTTAACCGAATTTTTAATATAAGGTTGGATGCGCATGAATACTGCTTTAAAAAGAGTCAATACTTTGGTAAAATTACATTTCTAGAGGTAAAATGATGGCTCAAAAAAAACGTGAAACCCAAGAAATTTTTATTATTGAAGTATTTAAATTACTAAATCTGTTAACACCTCAGAAATTCACCTTTAACGAACTACGTATTAAATAATTGCACTATAATTTCTAACTATATAAAATTTAAAGTTTCAGCAACATAAAATTGAATCGTTCGTCGGTACCAACCCTAATTTCTTTGTGAAAAGTTAAACCCTCATACGACGATAAGTTGGGTAATTTTACTTCTCTCTTAATCCATATTTTAATGGTAATGTATGTGGCGCCTTATTTGTGGAATGGGCATTAATAGCTGTAAGTAAACCTTCAGATTTTCATCAGGTTTTGTCGAGTTAGTTTCAATTGCAATTTTTTCACGCAAACATAATTATGCCTTTCGCACTTTTTTCATTACCTCTTATTAAAAAAACCTCTTAATACCTTTATTTCATGTTTATTCCTCTGCTTTTTTCCCAATTATTTTATTTTGGGTCGGCGCAACATGTCTTCTTCTTCCATACCTTTATATCTGACGTCATCTCACAAGAAACACTCTTTCCAGACTCATCGTCTTTTTAGTTATGTATTTATATAGAAACAAAAGAGATCTGGTTTTTTAAAGATGGAAATTAATGACGCTAGGCAACAATATAATAATATGACTTTATTAAAGACTTACTAATTATTATTAGAATAGAATTGTGTCCTGTACTAAGAAGTGTCATGCTTGTGTCACGGGGGTTTCACACGTAATCAATTCACGTGAAGAAAGACACCCAGGCAGAAAAATAATAACCTAATAATAGACATCACAATATTAATTTGAATGAAAATTATAACCAGCATCAATGATTACACAAGAAAAGAGAACCGATCAAAGCTAAGAACATCGTATAAAATGATTCACTGAAAACGATGTAATCAAGACAATTTATAGAATTGATTTTACAACTGAAAGCACCACAAACACTCGATAATAGAAATCTAAATTTTAATCCAGTCAAATGAGCTAGATAAATCGATGTCGAGACTTAAATTAAGCCCAATAAACTAGCTATTAAGGTTGATTGTCGCTTAAAAATGTTTCGGCTGATCGACAGACGATTTAGACTGATTAAGGGCAGCGAGAAGTATCAAGTGTATTACTTTCAATAGGGACAGATGTTTTGTCAATGTCAGATTGGAAACTTAGGGACTTTCGTTTTGGGCGTGATCGCGTGGGTTGAATATTAATTCTAGCAAATTAAAGACGGATCTATAAATATGCTGAATGATTACTACTAAATTTCAATTTAATTTCGTTAATTTCGAATTTCATAGTAATTTCCTTGGGTTATACAATCCATTTATATTTGTTCATCTTTAATATCTAAAATAAACCTAGGAATACCTGAATGAGGGCAGCGTGGGATAGACAAAAAGACCTAAAAATTTTGAGAAACCCATTCTCAGGCGTAAGATTCCAAACTCATAACGATGATCTTTCCCAAAAACCTCCGTCGAATATCAAATAAACAGCATAAAGGGTAAAAGAAGAAAAATCTTCATGAACAAATTTGCCCTTGACCGTCAAAATCCGCATCCGGATACATACCACATATTTCCACAAAAACAACACACAATATTCCCAATACTCACCGGAACCGCTCAAAACAAAGCCCCTTATGATTCCCATCGTGATGCAAAGGACAACCGGGTCACGGATACCGAAATATGTGACCTTAAGCTACCCGCTACCCCGTCTCACCCTAAAATTATACCGACTGTTATTGTTATAGCAGTTAAATTTAATTGTTTAAGGGATCCAAGGAACCGTATCCTAGCTGATTTGGAAATGAAATACGGAGTCTTGATGGTTATCATAACCCGTTAATTATTATGATTCGGACTAACTTTAAGGAGTTTTATAGAAATTATGTTGCATCTAAAGATCTTATTGATATTATAAAGGATATTAGGGATCTGGGGGCTTAGACAAAGTAACAATTTAAAAACGATAACGAAGTTCGATAAGTTTAAACAGTATGGGATTGACATAAGCCGCGTTAAGTCACGTGGTCAATCGTCATCGTTATCGTAAGTTGGTAGACAATGTTATAATTCATAACGAAACCATAACGAAACGAATCGATATCGCGTTTATCCCATACAAATGCGTAGACAAGCAGCACTTTCGGTGTTCGTTATTGTCTCGATCGTGATCGTCAAAAAAGATAACGAAACGAACGTTCAAACGTTGTAGTTATCGTTACAATATGGCCGAATTTCATTAAGCAGCTGATTTTAGACGTCAAGTGTTCACTGAGTTCACTCTGAAGTTTCTTTTCTCGCGAAGTCAATATATTTTAAAATGCATTCTCTACGTTTATTGTGGGCTGCACACAATGAAAACACCTGGGAGAGGCGCCAAAAGCGTACATTACACCGAAGGCAATTGGAAACAATTCAAGAAATGCCAGAATTGTTGTTCATGCAACATTTCAGGCTTAACAAAAAAACCTTTCGAAAGCTATGCAGCGACTTAAAAAGTCATACCCTATTGAAAGGTTCATCTGAGATTTCCCTGGAAACAAAGGTAAGAAATTTTAAATTCATAAAATATATGTATTATAGGTGATGTACTATACAACAATAATATCGTGGTACTTATCACACAATACTTGATAAACCTATTACTTATGTAAATTAAAATAATGAAATCAACCTTCATGGCCTAACCTGCCTATGTATTATTATATGTTTCAGGTGCTATGTGCTCTTAGCTTTTTAGCTACAGGGTCGTACCAAAAAATTGTGGGTGTGGGCCACTATTTGACACAGCGGACAACAAGTCGCTGCATCAGAGAGGTAGTAAACGCCCTTAACCATAATTGGATGGTCAGTAGGTGGATAGTATTTCCACAAACACCTCAGGAGAGATCCATAATCAAAGAGAAGTATGTATTTATTAAATAGGTTGAATTTTTTAAAGGTTCCTACATAACTAAAGTTCTATTTGATATTTGTTGTAAAATTATTAAATAATTTACAGGTTTCAAAGGACACATAATTTGCCTGGTGTGATAGGGTGCATTGATTGTACCCACATTGCAATTGTGAGACCGGCTGAGGAAGAACATTTATTTTATAATAGAAAAGGATTTCATTCCTTAAATGTTCAAATGGTAAGCTGCTCAATCAATTCCAATCATAGTACAAAACTGCATGGTTAACAAAATTAATAGAAACTATTTATGTTTATGAATAAAATAATCACTATCTTTAAAGTGAATTCAATGGCAATTCAAAGTATATTATGATAATGTATATGTTTATATTTTGTAAGTATAAGCTATAAAACTTTAATGATTTAGTTTTAGTGCTTAATTCAATCCCTCCCCATATTGCAATTTGTGTCTTTGTGCAAATCAATCAATAAGTAACTAATATTTTATTTTCTTTGCAGATATGTGATTATGATTTAAAAATAACCAATGTGAACACAAAATTTGGTGGAGCTGCTCATGACTCCCACATATGGTCAGCGAGTCATGTGGGCTCATACATGGAAGGCTGCATGAAAGTGGTGAACATGTTTGGTTACTTGGTAAGTTTAAATAGTAAGACATCTGCAATAGGTCTACATGCCAAGTAGATTGCACTATATTTTAGGGAGCATGACTTGAAAGAAATAATGGTTATTCAATTCTTTTTTATTGAAAGTGGAGTGGAATAAAAAAATATATATTATCTTTTTTTTTAGGAGATTCTGGCTATCCACAGCGCCCATGGTTAATGACGCCCATATTAAATTGTGAACCAGGGTCGCAAGAAGATACCTATACAAGACGTCATGTCCAAGCGAGGTCTCGCATTGAACGCTGCTTCGGATTACTCAAAGCTCGATGGAGGTGTATGCTTCGACACAGAGTCCTTCATTATCACCCGGAGATGGCTAGTAAAATTATAAATGCATGTTGTGTGCTGCATAACATTGCATTACATGCTAGTATACCACCTCCGAGTGATATGCCAGCCGGGAGCTTAGAAGGTAGTGAAGATGATGCTGTACACCATAGCACCTCCATCAATGATAACCAAAATGAGTTAATCCGAGGCAGGGCTATGCGAAGCCGCTTAGTTAGTAGGATGTGATTATGTTAATAAATAAAATTAAGTTGAAAATTTGTATATTTTTATTAATCCACTAGATAAACTCTATAAAATTTAAATCTTTACAACAATTATATTAATCAGCCTTTTATTTCAACTGTTGGGCTCTAGGCAAGCCTCAACTCACTAGTCTATAATCAGGTAATCAAGCTATATCTAATAGACTTATTCACTAGATAAACTCTATAAAATTTTAATCTTTACAACAATTATATTAATCAGCCTTTTATTTCAACTGTTGGGCTCTAGGCAAGCCTCAACTCACTAGTCTATAATCAGGTAATCAAGCTGTATCTAAACTAAAACTAAACTTTCTGTACTCCTGTTACACCTTTCCCTCACAGAACACAGCAGCAGCAAAGCACCTCGGTGGTGTACAGATATCACCTAGGTGATCTGCTTTGGTGCTCCAAGTATTAATTAATTAAGTAAATATTTTCAAAACTTAAAAATAAAAATAAAAAGTCTCAAAGTTACAATTTTAACATATTGCATAAACATATTCTGCATCTCATACTTGTGCAAGGGTCTTAGTATGACCCTTGCACAAGTATGCGATGCAGAATGCTAAGGCTTCAGCGATAAGCATTTAATTATTTTAGAAATAGGGACAAGACAATTGCTGAACTACGCAGTGTTCACCGGTTCTGTGTTGTCCCTACTGCGATAATAATCAAGCCAAGCCTGAGCAACTTGTACCAAGGAGCTGAAAACTTGGTTTCGCTCGTGCTCGACCTCCAACGCTCGCAAGTCGCGCTCGTGTTGCCGCCTACTCCTGGCTTCCTCCAGCTCCAGGCGTCGTACTTCAACGGCTGTAAATTCGCTTGCCGCTCTCTCAAAAGGGGTCGGTGCAAATCTACGGCGGGCGCGCAAGCGGGGGCGGTCGGGAGAAGCAGCAGACTGCGGTGACGCCGGCGACCTGCGACCCAAGCGAGGACGACGCCTGGCAGGCGGAGTAATAGCTGACGCGCGGGGAACAGTTGGTCGCCTTCGCCTCGGAGTAGAGGGCGCTGGTGAAGCTGGCGGGGATAGAGCTGCCGGGGCTGGCGGGGATAGCGCTACTGGGGCTAGCGGGGATGGCGCAATAGGCTGCCGTCCATGAGCCGAAAGTGGAGTCGGCATAAGCGGAAGGGGTGTTTGCCTTGCAGACAAATTATTTGAGGGCTGTGACGGTTGTGGAGTTTCTGCTAAAGAAAATTTGTATTATTTTGAGCAGTACAGATACCTCTTTTTTTGGTTGGTATTGTTTAGTTGAATTTGAGTCCTGTCAATATTTTAAAATAGTTGGATGTTTTTTCACTCAATAATGCGCAATTGGTTGGATTTCTAAAAAAAAATTGGCAAAATGATATAGAATATAATTAGCAAAACTAAGTTCCCTAGGTTATTCAGATGACTTATAATATATAATTACTTACTTATTTAAAGGATATATATTTTAATACTTACTATCTTCAATTTCTAAATATGAGATCACAACATCTTGGGTGACAGGATCATCTTGCGCAAAATGATTAGATCGCTGAAAAATATTGGTAATCACAGATTTATTGAAAACAATACACACTTATGGAATAAATACTGAAAGTAATACTAAACAGGTTTATCAAAAAAAAATTATAGTGTATTGCATATTAATTAATTTTTGTTTCACCAAGTATATTTCAAATTTGTATATTTAAAAAACATTGGTTATTATTGAGCAGGAGCATTGAAGACGTACAATACTTACATTAAATCCTAACTCTTCTACAGAGCCTTGGCCTGACACTGCTAGCGCACCCATTATGGCCAGCACTCTCTCATCACTTGCTGACAATGCTTGATTGCATGCTGGCCCACCTCCCGTCCCTCTTGCATGATGCCTTATGGCTAAAGCTTTTTTTTTGTTTTGGATTTCCAATCAGTCCACACCTTTTTTGAATAAAGATCACATCAATCATTAGTTTTAACTGTATATGCATTTATACATAACTGAAATAGGTTTAAGTACTTTGAAAATTTAAAAATAAATAAGCATTTTGGATAATTTGTTCTCATATGGCCATTTGACACAAAATCTAAACTTTACATATTATTACATAAAATTAAATATTCTACAAAAATCTTTAGACTGATTTCAAGCCAACTTTCATACACTGCATTAAACCCTTGAAAACATAAGATTGCTAGCTACACTCCCATAGCACCAGTGATGGAAGAATCACTGTTGCGAAGGAAGAATCTTTCAATAACTGTTCATTAGGTGTTTACTTTTTTCCACTTGTTTGTAGTCTTGCTGACACCACCACCAACAGCATTTAACATATTGGCCAGTTCAGTCCAGAGCCGGTCTAACCGTACCCGACCTTGTGGACCAGCAAGAGGCCTCGCCAGGTCACCATGACTAACGTAAACAAACAAAAATTCAATATAAGTATTTCATTTAAAAGAGCGCGTTACTGTTTACACCACTACACAACAACGATTAAAACTTGTATTTACTTACGTTTCCATATATTCAAGCATCGTTGTCATTTGCTCGGGACTTGCTCGCACTCTTGATTCCATATTTAATCGCTAAAAATTAAATAATTTACACACTCATCGTATATAATTAAGTTGTGCAGACGATCTATAAGTAATAACACTCCTCACTTCACTTACCACCGTCAGAATACTGTTTTTGCTTGAAAACTTTTCTATGAAAGCAATGCTACACTTAGTTTATAATAATTTTAAAACAAACAAAAAATTCGCGGATTTAAACAATTTGAACTGACAGCTGCAGTGACAGCTAAATTTTCGATACCATAAACAATATTTTGGTTTTTAACGAATGATCGGTTCGTCACAACGATCACGACAACGGAGTTACATTGGCTAGGAAATGTTTGTCGTTATCTCACAGACGATGTCGAAATTCGGTATCGTTTCGCTACAAAGCGATGTTACTTTGTCTAAGCCCCCTGTTGTTTTAACGTTATGAATTTGAGGAGGTTAATTTTGTATTAGAATCGTTGAATGGAGAAACATTTTCTGGTGCTGCGATCGCATTTTTACGTCATTATTCATGAATTATCAGAACATCAATCATATTTGATGATGACTAGGGAGAGAAACGCTTTTGTCACATCCATGGTAACCATTAAAATTCGATGAAAACGCCAAGGAGTTCGAATATGTCAATCTTCATATAGATCACTCGCTGAATTGTTTTGAAGAATTTTTTTTAGGGCATGGTCAATGTTTGTCCTACAATTGGTTCATATTCTTCAATGTTATTCTATAGATACAAGACAATGATTTGTCTATGTAAAGATCAATAAAACGTGGTAGGTTGAAAACTTAATCTAAGTCCTGAGATAAAGTATAATGTAGAAAATATATAAATATCAAATGTACATTTCGACAAGTGATGTGTCTTTGACTTTACAGTTCAGTTCATATAAGTAATTTGTAAGCGTTAAGGAAAGAAATAAACTTGACTTCACGGCACTGGTATACCTGAATATTTTACTAGTTCTTTGCCAAACCTAGCTCAGAATATACCAAATCGATACTATATTTTAAAGTAACTTTTGGGAGGATGATTTATATTTTAAAAATTTACGCGTATTCATCGGGTTGCCCGTCTAGTTTCGGACCCAACCAGAGTCCTTAATCATGAGCTTATTCGGCGGCAGGATCGCCGGGTCGCCAGGTCGCCAGTTCAACTCAAGACCCCACCAAACGTCACATCCACAAAACGAGAAAAACTTCATAAAATCAATCCCTATTAATAACTCAAAAAACTTTTTCCACACCAAACTTTTTACGATCTCCAAACTCGAAACTCGCACCAGCTGTATCGATTTACACAAACGTGGCCATAATTAAAACGATTCCGTAATAAGATTCGGTGATAGGGAAGCACAAAGTAAGGCGGGGAACTTAATGCGTCGCCATTCATCGCTAACCTCTATCAGGATAACTGGCAATTTGAAATTTAAATCGGTCGTTCAGTTGGCTGGTTGGGCAGGTTGTTTAGAAGTTTAAGGTTTTTTGCAGTTAATTTTGGGAGTATTTTTAGTGGAGATTTTTTTTAAATGAGGTAAAATAATTTGGAAATTGTTTAATGGGTAGATGTGAATTTATTCATGTGCACTCTACGTTCTTTCAAGTTCATTATTTGTTTACCTATTCATTTCTTATATTCGGTCGGCTCCTAGTGTTTCTGAATGGATCTGGATAATCGTATTTTCCATAACCTGTTAAGTACTCAATCTATTGTATCTAAACACTTTTCAGTGATTACTAGAAATTCGATCATCCTATTAAGAACGCGAAAGTATGGAGGAATGGAGTTATGGATATATGGATGTTTGTTCCTCTTTCACGCAAAAACTACTGAACGGATTTAGATGAATCCCGATTTTATGTTCCCGTGGGATCATTTTTGGTTTGCAGCGGGATGGCCCGAGAAGCTAGAATTATATAAATTGATTGTTTGGTTTTGTATCTGACGATAGAACTTCATATTGAATTATTAACAAAAAAATGCAATGAAATATTTTTATATTTTGACGTTTCAAAACTGGCCTTCTGCAATGTTCCTGCAGTTTGAGGTTAAATTGTCGACCGAAATCGTTCGCAATGATTTCTACGGAAAAATCTTTAGACGTTGCAATCTAAACTTTAAGCCTCCTTTCTTAGGGTGGAATTTAGAATAAATATCTGTCCTATTGTGAAGTGTATGACAGATGATTCTACACTGGTAGGCCGTTTGCTATCAATGTAGATTTGTGTCATTGTTTTATTACCACTGAGCCTTTTCAGGCGTTATTTTGATTTACAAAGGGAACATTTATAGCAACAGTTTTGCTTATATATTGATGGATTTAGATCTGTAATTAAGACCGTAATTAATCAGAGTAATTATCGCCATTTCAGTGTTATAATTATGAGATAAATTTTAATCTTTAAAACTTATTCTTTCATTTCTTATAGGCAGAAGATTTTTTTGTCGTTCATAATTGAAATTAATGAGACCTTATTGATAGCCGTGTGGCATAGGTCACCAGGCCAATTCTCTGTGGGTGACGTGTCAGGGGTTTGATCCCTACGTAATATATTTTTTTGAAAGGCGGATGCTTTTTCTGAGTCTCGGTGTTTCTCATGCTAATAGTGCGGGAGTCATTTTTTTTAATCTTAATTTTAGGTTATCTCACTGCCGGTAAAGACTTTTCTTGTATAGGTAGGATCACAATCATAACGCCAACAACCCATATACATTTGACATGTTATATGTAGCTTTCACAAATACGCCAGTCACATACACAAACGCCACGCACGCACTGTATGCAGCGCACGCTGTTTTTCCTGGCAACATACGTTTGTAAATTCCATATGTTCATGTATGCCGATTGCTACAATGGAAACGTAGACTATATTGTCAAACAAAGCTAGATAGCTTATGTGTGACGTGTAGCTGTAAATTTGCCTATAACACCGTTGGGCCCAATATCCAAAGAGGAGAGATGTCCTTGATTAAGTTAATCAGTAATTCAGTATAAAGAACAGAAAGATCTATTTTCAAATAACGACGTTTTAGTTAACTTAATTTTTGTTTCGCGGGGCTTTCGTAAATATAATTTCATCAACATTTCGCAAGTCAAACTATTTTTATTTAAGGGTTGGTAATTTATTAGTTTTATTCATATAAAATCTAGTTCAAATTCAAGTTCAGTTAAAAAAACTGACTTAATGTTTGTTCTTAAAATTTAACTGCTTAGTATATTTTAGTGACTGAATTTATCACAGATAGACAGAGCTACTTTTATATTTATATTAGCCGCATGGACAAAAGATGAAAGGCGCCGTCGTATTTAACCTAGGAAACTGTAACGATTAAATCTGAACGCATTTATGTATTACATTTTTCAATTTCCTCACGAGGCAAAATTGTGGCAATATTTTGAGAGGCTTTTGCCTAGCTGTTTGACAATAGGCTAGGCAAAAAATACACAAATTTTTTACTCAGCCGATTTAAAATAACAAGAACTGTAATTATATTCATCTTATTTCCATAAACAAACAGAAATAGAAAGATACACAAACAAAAAAGCCGACATCTTAAATGCAAACGCTTTTAGAGACATTTTTCATAATAAACACACTTTGTTATGAAAAATTTTACGACTTTCACTTCCTTAAAACAAAGAATAAAGTACAATTTTAGGAGTTAAGCCTTCCAAAGTTGGCCATCATAATGTAATCGTGGCCTTTCGTATACCAGGCAACAGAAGACATGTCTTTGGTCTGGTCTCTGAACGTCTATACGCAATAAGTGGATCCAGCTAATGAATGTTTCAAAGCTGGGCTTGGGTTTCTTGCCATAAAGAGAAGATTTTAGGCATAGATTACTACACTAATGCCACTTTTAATATAGAGACTATATTGCAGCATCGCAATGATGTAGTTATACCAAGCTGGCAAATAAATAGGAATGATCTACAGTGAAACGCAATAAATTATTATTGGAATTGAACTAAATTTTGTGTGTTCTGATCTAAGCTGGTTATTTATTAAGGCAAAACATCCTGGAGGAAACCATAGCATAATCGATTTCGACGCCAACACCATCTATCGAAGCTGAATTAAAACTTTAACCATTTTCGCTAAGTCTCATAGTGTCTGTTCATCAACACAACGTTTACTTTATGAGGTGATGACAAGTCCTTGGTAGGTAACTATTTTAATAATATGTATGCCTGATATAGACCAAAGTGTTCAGGTTATCGGTGGCTTGTGTTGCCTGGTGTGAAAACAGCCTTTGAGAATTGTTTTAAGAAAACGTGTGAAGTACTTTTGGATTAGACATTTTTTATTGTTTAGAGTAGTATTTTGTAGTAACTTCGGGAGGATGATTCATAATTACTTGATGCATATGTATATTTGTTAATCGTCACGCCCAAACGCGTACGTGGGTAAATAAGTTTCATAAAATTTGTGATACGACTGTACTAACATTTTACAAAACGAAATCAAAGTTTAACATACCTAGTAATAATGCGTGTTCTTATTTAACGTTAAAATAAAAACAAAGTATCAAAATTTACATATAACGACACAAAAATAAAATCTCTTATCCCTTAACCCTTTCACAACAAAAGTTTTAACATTCGTCTCTAAATAACATATTCACATTAAAAGTTTAAATATTAAATAACTGTGTATTTCTGTGTTTATTACTCCCCTTGGATGCAGCCCTTACCATGAAATTTAAAGCCGGATTTATGACGTTGTGGAAGCGAGAGAGCGCTCTACATTGCGCGTATAGCCGTCCTGCTTCGACAATAGACTGAAACTTTGAGAATTAACAGTACAGGCTTGCTGTACGTATATTGCGTTTGTTAAACAAATATTAATTTGGACTGGCCTCTGTTTAAATGCCAGCTTAATTATTGGGCATTTAATTATGTTATTGTTGTTTATTTACCTATGTTCTGATGTAGAGGCATTCGTATGCACATCGTTACAGTTTGACTGCACTTATAGCACGGTTGAAGTCAAAACGCCAAACCCATCACCCCAGTATGTTTGATCCTCGACTGAGTCTAGGCGTCTTTGTGCATTCGACTTAAATACTTGTGAAATCCCCCGCGATACAAGGATTATTGTCCTTAGAAGAGAGTCGTATTTTAAACAGAAGAAAATTTTCTAATCTGAGCTGCTTCGTCTCATAATTTTCTAATATATAAAATTCCTGTGTCACAATGTAAGTTACCGTACTCCTCCGAAACGGCTTAGCCAATTTTTATGAAATTTTGTATGCATATTGGGTAGGTTTGAGAATAGAACAACATCTATTTTTCATACCCCTAAGTGATAAGGGTTGCTCACACTAAAAAAAATATCCGGCAAAACAACGTTTGCTGGGTCAGCTAGTGTGATATTAAAAAATAATGGTGCATGACTCTGATACATGTCAACTAAAAGTGAATCAGTTTCAGGCACCGTAACTTGCGAAAACGAGGTCAAATTTTATTTTATTACTAGTTGAAACATTACACAATATGCTATTCTTTAAACAATTGAATCTTTAGGTCTTAGTCTAATTTATAGAAACTGGATTAAAGACGAGTATCTTTTACACACACACACAAATATTCTTGATACAATTTTTCAATGAAGTTAATGTGAAAAACATCATGTTACCTTATAAAAATATTTTTTCAAGGGTATCGCAAATTTTCGGGATATTTTCCCGTATAAGCTTGTTGGCTGCATCGATGGCGGCTACATCAAACGTGTTTGTTTGCGCAGCCTTCATAAATAAGGACCTTATTTAAATTGGGAAAGGTTAGAGGGAACCGCGACCCGTTGATTATGTATCCCATTATGGGAAAACTAATATGGGAAAATTTGAATGCATTGAGGTTAATGCAGGTTTTGAAGGGGATTTTTTTTGTATTCTCTTAAGGAAAGTAGGTATTTAGGAACCTATATCTGTTTGATTTAAAATTGTCAAGGCAGTCAATAAATTCAGCCAAAACATCAAAGTTTTTGAAGTTCGATCCCAAAGTACTAATGTGAGTTTTTAAAATTTATACGAGAAAAAGGATACTTGAGAAACGGCAAAGGAAAACATCGTGAGGAAACCTTTATACTGCGCCATTGTATTTTGGAATCTGTAATTATCAACCCTCAGTGAGCTAGCGTGATGATCAATGGTCATATCTTCCTTCTGAGGAATGAAGCCTGTGCTTAGCAGCAGGATTAATAAGCCAGTATTCATTTTAAGTCTCACATACTCTGTGCTACATCTATCATATGATGATACTAACTTATAAAGAGATACAAATAATTGGCATAAATTGACTGAAAACACTTCGCAAAACCAACGTGTAAGTAAAACTACACTTGTGGCAGAAAGACGGTAATGAATATAGTATAGGAAATCGACAATTTGAATGTTCTAAAATGAAATTGTGACAGTAGTGAAAGCGTGACAGCACGATATACAATGTAGAGCACCATCTCGCTTTGACATCTACAATACTCTTACTTTAAGAGGAGTTAGGCCCCCTGGGAACATTCAAATCAAGACTAACACTATTACAATCCTGGAACCTAACCCGGGACGCGTGACGTCGAAACCTATTTACGTCACTACGGAGCCAGGGTGTGGTTGTATAACAGAGGGTAACAATTAACTAAACATATGCAAACGATTGCAATAGGCAACGTGAACTAGGATTTGGTGAATGTTAATGTTTTTGGGAGTAAGGAAAACTGTGGAGTGGCTCTCGTTTAATTTTCTTCTTATACTTATTCTGGAGTGGATATTTTTCTACTGATATTTCAATAGCGTGACTATTATTGTTTAACCTTGACATGTATTTTTAGGAGTTGTTGTTATAGCGACAACAGAAATACATCACGAATCATGATATACCACACGTTGAAAGACGGATCTAATAGCGAGGCCTCTCATTTATTTATTTTATTTATTTATAATAAAGGTTACATTTTTACTTTTCTTCTTACACTTTAAAACATAGGTATCCTAGATCCCCGCGTGGGACAAATTATTGTGTTGACACTTCTCTTGAGTCTGTGAAAGCCCCCGCGACTAAGAATTAAAGTACTGAATGAGTGTGAGAATGTTTTTTAATACGTTCAAATAAAACATAGCCGATTTTTTTAGTAAATTCGTCGTCTCCATACCTTCCTTATTCCAACTCGTGCCATGTCAAC
The DNA here is from genome assembly GCF_003590095.1 of Trichoplusia ni. Lineage (NCBI taxonomy): Eukaryota > Metazoa > Arthropoda > Insecta > Lepidoptera > Noctuidae > Trichoplusia > Trichoplusia ni. The sequence continues at coordinate 3,994,838 of NC_039501.1, forward strand.
TAGATATGTTCATGTAGAGTACTTCACAAGGTTCATCTGTAGCTTTGTAATTACACGTAAACTTTGTTCATACACCGCGTTGCAGACAACTTAATATCGAATTGTTGACGAATTAACTTTTCATAAACTGTTTAGTCGTTGATAGTGTTACAGTTAAACAACGACGTTTGAAAGAGAATGCAGTTTATTCAATATTGCGTAACAAAACTGCTTTCATACTTCAGAGTCATACTGTATGATCGCCGCCATATCTCGAAGAAATCAACAGATGATGTTTTCAGAAGACATGTCCCAAAACTGCAGCAACAATTTTCTTCTTACAAAAATATGCACGCTTCGAAATTGGAGAGAGACAAGTGAAAGAGTAGTGGGGAAGTCTTTGCTCTGTAGTTATACTAGGCTAATAATAATTATCGAAATCAGTCCATCCCTTTAACAGACGCACTTTATTGCCGTCAAACTGCAAAAATGACTAACAATACAATTATTTCCTTTTTACTTGAGTTTAAATCTCAACTAAAACTACCTGTCTTTGTCGACTGAAACATAGTACATATATAATATGAACATCCTGTTTTCCCTTCCCCGCAAGCTTTAGAATTCCTGCATTAAATTATATTTAAGCCTCCTTGCGCAATAGAAATTATCAGAAGACAATGTAGCCTTTTGTGTTTTGACCTTAAGCCCGGTTAATTATCCTGTCTTAACCGGTAACTATGTCTTTGAGTTTTCAAGGAAAATACTGCCTTTTACTGGGAAAATAAAGGATGATGCGGTTATGAGAAAATGTGGGTTGTATTAATTAAATGTTTGTAACGATGGGGTCCCACGTTCCTTGATGTTGCGTCATAGTGTGTTGGCGTCATCAAGAAGGGTAGACAAGTTAGACATGTATTTTATATTCCAAAAATTCGACCTGTCCAGTTTTGTTGTCATTGTCACCATCAATCGACATGTTAGTTGGTCTTGGTAGTAGGCCCTAATTGCTATACAGGGAGTGATGAGTCTTTTACAGTTTGGGTCCGAGATTTAGATTAATGAATAGTATTCTCCTTAAGACAGTGTAGTGGAAGAATCTAAAGTAAATAAAAAAATAAATCTGTAAAATCTGTTTTGGGAACAAAACTCGTGATACCTCATTGCTCATAAAACCTCAAAATTTTCCAATGAAAAACCTATAATTTTCGATATATTATTTAACAGTTCATACTTTATTCAAAAGCTGAATTGTTACAAACCGTAACTCACAAAAACAAGCAAACTATAACTCTATTTTACTCCTACACTCTCCAACTCCCAAAGCCACAAAAACAGCAAAGAAAAATAAAGTGAAGGGAGAAAAAAAAATTGCATAAAATTCCGCCATCCTCGATTACGCCTATGAGGGGTTCTGAAGGCTGTGTGGTGAAAAGTTAGTCGCAAATAAGAGCCCTTAGCAACCACTCGCCGCTTTGTCTCAGCCTGCATTGTTCGGCTGTCGAAGTAAGCTTTTGTAACACAATAGAAAAATTATAACACAATTTTTATACATTTTTTATTTGATCGCGTTAAAAAATGTGATACGGGGTGTGTGAGTTTGTGTTTTTTACTTATTTCTTTTGTATTTAAGACAATGTTCTTTTGTTCTCATTGAGTTCTTTACTTTAATATACAATGGATAATATTGTCAGAAACTCAGATTTACAGGATTATTTTTTTGGTCGATAGTTGTATATCGATTGGTCGATAGTGGTCCTATATTTTTTATTTTATGAGCATTATAGTAAATTTCAGCAAAGAATGTTTGGCATTAAAATTTATACTTGTGGCTTCGTAAGCCGAAAAAACGTTTGAATGATCATGCATTTGTTAAATACAGAAAATAAATAATTCAAAGTTAAATTGGTCACTTTTTGCAACAAACCAAATAACAGGCCAAAAAGTAAACAACCTGTATAAACAATTGTAAAAAAAATATTTTAGAGAATTCAGTTTAAATGTGATGTTGATTTTTTGATATTTGAATAGGTAAATTTTATTTTTTATTCTATAAAAAGTTATTTAATATTTCTGATAAAATTCCCGTTGCTATTTTTACTGCTCAACTATTTATAATTTTAATGCTACACAAACAAAAAGTAAAAAACCTGTGAATTTGTAGAAGTTATAGCTAGGTTTTTTTCATAGGTTTTGTGTTACTGCAACTATACTAGCTGCTGACGTTATGACGAAAAATGAAGATGGAGGTTAAGTAACGGCTGTTAGGGTCCTTTATTTGTTGGTCCCAAAAGATTTGTTTATCTATAGCCTAGTTGTACGGAACTCTCTGTGTCGGATTCGGACTAACACTTGACAGGTTTTTTTCAGTAAAAAAAAAGTAACATGTTTTGTTCCAACACTCTTGTTTTACATCCAGAGAAAATAACCTTTAGCACTTTACACAGAACCTCTAGAAAGCCTGTGTAACTGTTTCAAACAACTGATACATCACTTATAAATTAAAAGCACCTTATTTCGAACCTTTAAAGTCGATTTTCGCCTATCAAGATTTTCTTGTATGCAGACTGCCGTATTTTTTTCTTCATTTTTGCAAAACCAGGTGCGGTTTTATCAACAATCGAGTGTAACGCCCACGTTTGACGTGTGTGACGTCACTGTGACGTCAAACGTCATCTGTTTACGTCACGTAGTTGTTGACGTGTGGGTAATCAATTAAAAAGCATTTTTGAAGGAGGTACGTAGCTAGTAGGTATTTAATAATTGTTCTCTAGGTACTGATGAGGCAAAGAGGTACCTGGTTTGGACTTTCTGTAGAAGGGGAGGAACGAGTGTGAATGTGCAGCTTGGGCTAGGCCTGAATTGAATAACTGATTAATATTGTAGAATTCTAGCCAATCAACAACTAGCCGGCCAACTACAATTTTCTTAACGGTGTAAGAACATTCATCATAATGATTGGTGCATTCTCAAGCTATCACTAACTAATAAGCCTGTAACAATTTACTTGATGAAAATTTTACAGGAAAAAACAACAACTCTAACATGTTAACTGAAAAACGAATAACTTCATCCTATCCTAAAATCTGAGGTAACAAACACAGATCAAAGCAAATCAATTGATAACCCAGGACCGAATTAAGGTTAAAAAGAAAAATATCCTTCATCAATAACTTTAAAATCCAAGTCACCACATCATGACCCATTTTCAACGGATTAAAGAAAATTATTTTAAAGAAAGCTGCTTCAATGTTCTAAGCCGTATTGGATTAAGTGAAAAATAATTACTGCGAACTGGCAAGTGACGTCCACCCAATCAGAGAGAACCACAATTAAGTTAATACTATTTTCTAATTATAGAAGAAATTGCATTAGAAGGCGTGATTTGAGAGGATTTTTAGAAATTAGCAAAAGTTTTGGGATTATACTGAAAAGAAGGACTTATGGAGTTTCTTGCTGTTTTTGCAAGCATTCTTCGTTTAAAGTGTTAAAAGTGATTGAAAATAATTTTGAAGGTATGTGAAATTTGTTCCGCTTAGCCCGTCTAGATTTCTGGAAAAACAACCCTTCTTTAGCGCAGTCGGATAAAGCCTGTGCTAATCCAAGGTATCAGCTACCTCCATACCAAATTTTCTCTCATTGGGTCCAGCAGTTCAAACGTGAAGAGACAACAATCATACACATCAAAACACACTCGCATACATTCACATCTATACTAATCTATACTTATATATAAAGCTGAAGAGTTTGTTTGTTTGTTTGTTTGTTTGAACGCGTTAATCTCTCTCTCTACTGGTCCAAATTGAAAAAATCTTTTTGTGTTGAATAGACCATTCATCGAGGAAGGCTTTAGGCTATATACCATCACGCTGCGACTAATAGGAGCGGAGATGCAATGGAAAATGTAAAAAAACACAGGGCAGGTATAAATCATAACTTATATCTACTACCCACGGGGACGAAGTCGCGGGCAACAGCTAGTTTATAATAATAGTGTGATTTGTTGTATGATGAATTAATTAGCATAAATTTGCTAAATATTTCTGAGTCACTGATTAACTGTGTTTAAAATTTAACTAGGCGTGAATGTCCTAATTTAATTGTTATAGCACAAAAGCGTGAATCTAGTTTATCACCCAATAAACATTAATGTACTATAGATTTTTATTGCAGTTATAATATTATTATGTGTAAACCTTTTTAAAAACTCTCGTTATATTCCAAAGAATAGAAAAAAACTGAGGGATTATATCTTATTGATGGCTAAGTCTGCCTTTTTTGTTTGAGAATGTAACATCAAAGAATAAAAACACTTAACAAATCCTACACTTATAATTTTCGTTGCAATGTGACAAAGTTTAGATTTACAGAACTCAAAAGAAAAAAAAAATTAGCTTTAGGAAAACATCACGAACTTATAATTTAACCTACCTGTATATAATAGTTCGTCTTAAGTGTAAATAGTTCCTCTTAAAAGCTGGTCTAAGCATTTTCGACCTACTTTAAATGTGTAAAAAAAATAACTCAATTAAATTAAGGTAAAGATTTCTTAAAATATAAATTTCCTTATGAAGACTGGTCGTAGGAATTTCAAACAATCGCGTGCAAACGTTACCACAAAAAGCCGTCAGTAATTCATTCCGAATTCAAAAGTTCAAATATCAAAGTTGCCATTATAATTGCGCGGCATGTTATAATATTGCCATGTGTAAATAATTTTCGTTGCTATTTAATATTGAAACAGGCAAAGTCTTATCAAAATAATAAATTTTCATTACTTCCTTTAGAATGCTATGTTGAATATTCAGCATAATTGTAACATGCTTGGCTAGTTTCAAACTACTGCAACGTTGTTTGCTTATGCGTATTTAAAATTGTAATGAAAGGATGTGTACACCGCATCTTTCTCTACAAGCACTGGAATTATTATTATATGGTAGAAGAACATTTTGTTAAAGATTTTCCTTTATTTAATTAATAGGAAAAGACGAGAGTTGGTTAATCGCTTGGAACTGTCATGATTGTGCAAGTTTAGTATTTCAATAAGTACCTTCCTTATTATTACATGTATCCTAAACGATCGACTTTCATCATATTGTTATTCAATAAAATTTTGGAAAGCCCAAACAAATTATGCAGACACATTAAAAAAATAACATTTGTCACTTACCAACATTTTTTATAGTCAACAACATATTTTATATCTACTACATTATTTACCTGTATAAGAAATTCATCTCAAAAAGAACTAACATTCAATCCTAACAAATTAAATCTCAAAACTCTTTGATCGAAAGCGAACCTTAACTGACAAACTCATAAAAAAAAAACTGTCCGTATAACGTATTTGGAACTCCAGATCGCAATGAAAAGTGGATATTATCCCTCATTACCATTCGACAGGTACAGTTAAAAGTTGAAGCAGAATCGCTCTACCAACTCTATAAGTATTTCAGGCACGTATAGGACGGTGTTATGCGTGATGTAACAATGAGTAAATGTGCTGCGTAACCGTGCTGTGATGAGTTTAATTTCCGTGCATTCATTTTCTGATGGAAACGTGATGCATGGTATGATTTATTTCATGTTCATTAAAGGAATGTTTGATTCGAAAGAGGTGTTCTGTCTTATTTACATGATTAATGTTTTATATTGTAATGAGATAATTAGATGTTTTAAAGTTGGTTAGTAATATGAGGTAAATTATGCCAGTTTATATAGTCTCATAATACAGGCCTCTTTCCGTATTGAGAATTGATCACCACGATAGCTCACTGCGGGTTGGTGATTTCTGATTCCAATAATAGGAGTCCATGTTTTCTCACGATGTCACTTTCATACTTTGCCTGCGTTGAGATCGAACTTGTATCCATTCTCTCAAGATCTCATTTTTATTAATATTTCTTAGTTTCGTCTAACATGAAACGTCCGTGAATTTTTCCCTCGATTGGCAAATTAGAGTGTATGCGCGTCGTCTGGATATCGCAACTGATTCTACTTCGGTAACTCTCGACAAACTTCGGCAATTTTCGGCTAAGTTCGACTATGTTCGTCTACGTTCGAGTTTGTATTACAGTTATTTTTATGAATAGTTTTAGTTTTTTCATTTTTAGTCATTAGTTTAAAATGAGCTTAGCATTAAGAGAAACGTGTGGATTCCCTGTCCGTTTAGTGACGTAATTTTGACTTGCCTGCTAATAATATTCAACCGATGCGCAAAACAGTTAAGTATAAAAAAACATGAATTACGATTTTATTAGAATAAAAATAAATCAATGCGATTATTATATTAAAAGGAATGAGACTTGCAACAAGCATCGGACTTGTGTAAAATGAATAATGCAATAACTCAAAGTAGATACAGAGCCATTTTCATTTGTTATTTTTTCCTAATTTGTAAAATTTTAAATGTGTGCCAAGTATATTTTATAAGATGAAGCCTATAGACAGTTTTACAGATACACAAAAACACAGAGAGCAGACCTTTTCAGAACCCAAAAAGCGAATAAATCTATTTAAAATATTTTTACTTAAATACAATTGATCGAAAAAAAAGAAAACCGTGTATAATATTGTGATTCAAATTCCGTAGGTAATAGAAAAACACAAGTAGGCACATAAAACCCATATCCAACATAAGTGCTACCCTTTTCAACAAAGAAAAACCAAGTCTCAAATACTTAACCCTTTAAAAGTGTGTATTACCTGAAGAACACCTATAATAAATTATTCATTTAATGAAGCGCTCATGACAGAAAGGAAATTGGGTGCGTTACCGCCCGAAATTAATCCTTTTTGAGGGTTGAGTATGTATCAAGAAAGTATATTTTGTTCTCTACATAGCATTCTGATTTTTTTGGGTTTTAAGTATCTATTGTTTTTTTGGGGTGAATTGTAGTGGATTATTTGTGATTCATAATGAGCTTGATGTAATTGCTTTAGTGTTAATTTATAAGTTGTTTTTCCGTTTTGTTACTTGGAAAATTAATAGGGTTTACTATTAAGGGTCTATCGTCTATTTCTTTACCTAGATGTACCTGGCAATATCTTGTTATTCGTTATAATATATTAGATATGTGAAGAGACCCAAAAAAAAAAACACAAACCTTCACTGTTGTGACAAAATGTATTAAAATAAAACATTAAGGTTTAATTTTGATTCTTCTACAATGGTATGCAATCACCCTACAAAATTCATCTTGCAATTGACAAGGCTCTATCGATTTTTTTTGCATACAAAAGCTAGAACAACATCCAAATCACTTTTAACCTTCAACCCACATCAAATCGAAATGCACCCATCAAAAAACGAGCAATTGAAAACGAAACACGATAGAACGACAAGACAAAATAACTTCCGAGGAATCATGGACGTGGTAAACATATAAATTAACAGATCTGGGCAACCCTTATCACTGGTTGTCAGATGCATGCTGTGGCTACTTCCAAACACCTGCGAACAAGCTTGGATATATTATTGTAACTTAAATGTTATGCTAATTGGAGTCTCCGTTATGTTAAGAAGGAAAATTGCTAGATGTGTTAGTGCCAGCTTCGGATACTTCAATAAGATTGAAAGTTTTAGACTGCAGAAGATTTCGATTGCACGGATAGTCGAATAGTCTCTGTATAATATGGTCAAATTGTGAACATATATGGACAGTCAATGCCAACCACTGTAATTTAATTCACACATCTAATGCAATCTAATATATGCAATTTTCGTACCACGGTGTTTGGACGCCTACGAAAGGGCTCGACCGATTCTCAAAAAAATTGTTTGCAAATTGAGTAGATTTGATAGTCCATTACACATTTATTTTTCTTACCCCTTAATGTCATGGGTAGTCCATCATTATTTATTGAATTTTTTTTTTATACCTACAGCATACGAAAATACACACAGCCCTATATTTCCACTCCTCTACGATCAACTCCCATTTCTTTATATCAAAACAAAGCAACGTTTGCTAGGTCAGTTAGTTTTTCTCTAAAACTCTATTAAACCAAACCATATGTATTTCCTACATTCTGTGAACATTATTTGAACCATTCACAGAAGGAATTAACAGAAAAATCGAGTCCGAAAACTGGGAAAACAACAATGCATTCGATAATAATTATTGCAAACCAGAATTTAAATCATAAAACGAAAATTTTTGGCACAAGCGCTGCCAAAACAACACCCGAACTAAACGATCATATATTTTGAGCAATTAAATTTATAGTAGCGCTGCAGGGGTTTTGTACCAAAAAATAGAACTAGATTTATAGCAGAATTAGTAAAACGACAAATATTTTAAGGATTTACAGATTTTTGGTTTTAGACTTAGCAAGCAGGGCTTTAACAGCTGAGAGAGGAGCTCGTGGTTTTAGCGAGGAGCTCGTGTCTAAGCTATAACCGCAGAAGTGAATCGATCATAGGTTAAGCTATGCTTGACTTAGTCATAACGAGTTCCTCCGTATTTCGGAAGGTACATTGAATTGTGGGTCCCGGCTGTTATTCCTACATCTTTGACAGTCGTTACAGGTAGTCAGAAGCTTGAAAAGTTTGACAACCAGTCTAACCAAGGGGTATCGTGTTGCCCAGGTAACTGGGTTGAGGAGGTCAGATAGGCAGTCGCTCCTTGTAAAATACTGGTACTCAGCTGAAACCGGTTAGACTGGAAGCCGACCCCAACATAGTTGGGAAAAGGCTAGGCCGATGATGAAGCACAGTTTTAACAGCACAGCCAATCAAAGTATTAAACAAGAATTTCAAAAACCACTTACCTAACAGTAATTTGAGTGATCAAAAATTACTTAGGTTTGTCAGTATAAATAAAGACTAGATTTTAGCTAATGTGTGCTTTAAATCGAGAAGTCTTCTATTTTTTCTGAATTGACTTCAGCATTGGTATCATACCAATGCTGACGTCAATTCATAATAAGAATCAGACAATCATAATAATCATAATCATAATCATTTATTCATTTGTAAACATAGGTTTTACATACATAGATGGTATTAAACAAGAAAATAATAGTGACTCTATGGCATACAAATGACGTAAAGTCTTCTGGTTTTCCTAAGCTATGTTAAGGTTGACTTTCTATATCACCCAATCTATCATATTTAAAATAGTTTACATATTATTTGTCTCTACAATTTCAACAAATTTCCAATTTCTTCCGCACTTCCATAACTAATTAATTCCCCAAATAAATTACCATCACAACACGAAAAACAGTCCAAATGAAAACCAATTCACAGTTTTTAAACAAAAATTGTGCATGTTTGTTTTTATCGTACAATTTTATCGGTACAATATCCCACATTTCAGCCGTGTAAAGCCTTTTATCAATAAATTTGAACTGTAAGCTTACTTAAGCCGGGAAAACGAGAGTAGGTCGACACTAATTTGTGCCTGAAAACTGTTCACTAGATATTTAGCTGGCTTACAATGATTGTATACCAATATCCTGTAACTGTTCGTATTATTGGTGTTTAGAATGTGGGATCGTTGTTTATAGACTATTTATTGGTGATAGATTTTGCTTGAAAATTTTAGGTTAGGATTCTATGATTTTTTTATTATTATTTTTTTAACCCCAGATGGAAAAAAACTGATTTATTGGTTTTATGTGTCAACTGTGTGTCAATAACATGTCTTTGGCAGTCTGTCTATCTGTCTGTCCGTATGTGGCATCATAGCTCCAGACCGAATTGAACGATTTGTTTTCTGACTTTCAATAGGTAATAATGCGTTTATTTCCATTGCTTTTTTATATCGAGAAGATTCAAAAATGTATGTATCATATTTTTATTTATTTAAGTATATTTATTTAAGTTAACTACACTGTATTAATTTCAGACCCAGCTGCCCAATCTCGAGGAACAGGCTACGCACGAATCCGGCCATCGATACCATTTGTAAATGAAGATGTCCATCACGACAACACGATAAATGTATCACCCTGGCAATACAACAATTACAGGGGTATGTAGACATTATCTCTGCACATTATACTCAAACCGCTGATCTTAAAAGTTGATTATTTTCAAACGGCTTTACAAATTCAAGTACAGAGAAATACGTCTTTTAAAGGCTTCCTTTCACTATTCTGGACCCACCATTCTTTAAAAACGTGAGATTGAATGCGTTCTCGAATTTGACCTATTTATCCAATGAATATCATGTGAGTAGAAGAGGAGTTATTTAATATTTCCTCCTCTTATTACATTTTAAATTAAATTAAATTAAAAAGTTTTTATTGACATAAAAATACAGTTCAGCATAAATGTAACCCTGACGCCTGTGCTAGGCTTAAAGCCTGTGTTACAGGAGCCAGTGTCTTCGCCCGCTTAGGTTATTATATTTATATCTTAATACTAACTTAATGTTAAAACTGAATTTATATAAAACTTATTATTGTTTAAACTATATTAATGAGATCATGTTTTGCGCGTGTGTGTGTGTGTGTGTGTGTGTGTGTGTGTGTGTGTGTGTGTGTGTGTGTGTGTGTGTGTGTGTGTGTGTGTGTGTGTGTGTGTGTGTGCGCGTGTGTGTGTGCGTGTGCGTGTGCTTGGTGATATCAAATTAGTCTTTGTAGTACATTTTCAGTTTGCAGGTAATCAAGTGATTGTAGCCATTCCATTAATTTCTTTTTTGTTTCTGACATTTTCAGAGAATTTATTACCAGGGTTTTGTTTATTTTATTATATATGTATTTTGATAAGCAATAGTGTTGTCTACTAGCGGAAGCAGTGTTACATTTAATAGGTTTGCATGCGTTTGGTATTGTCCGTTGTTGTATTTGGTTTACTGGTGTTATTTTATGTTGTCTTAGTGAGATATTTAGCAGAAATAGTTGCCTAACAGTAAGGATTTCACAGTTTTCATAAAGCGTGACTGTCGGATATCTGTAGTTTTTAAATGTCATGACTTTAAGAAGTGATCTCTGAGCTCTTTCAAGTTGTATCAAAATAGATTTACAAGCGCCTCCCCACACCGTAATACAATAACTTAAAATTGATTGGGCTAGAGAAATATAAATCGTGCGAAGAAGCTTAAACTCAGCTACATGTCGAAGTTTCTTAAATGCCCATATAAGTTTTCTAACACGCGACGTGGTAAGATCTATCTGTGGTCGCCAGGTCAATCGTTCGTCCACAATCACACCTAAATATCTTAAATATGGTTTGTTAGTAAGTGAGGGGCATGTGCATTGAGAGGCGGTGCTACATGGATGAATTTTGAGGTTTATATCTGGAGGTTTAGTTTTAGAGAAGGTAAATTGTATATAAGAAGTTTTTTCAATGTTAAGAGTGAGCAGGTTATTTTCAAGCCAGTGCGCTATTTTATTTAGTTCCATTTCAGTCGTATGTTTTACTTCGTCCCATGTCTTTCCGTGAAATACGAGTGCAGTGTCGTCCGCATAACTGAAAATTCTACCTTTGTAAAGCTTTTTACTGCACAGATCATTAACATAAATCAAGAAGAGAGTCGGTGATAATGCGCTCCCTTGTGGTACACCGAAAGATACTCCACTTTCTTGACTAATTATACCGTCAATCCTTACCCGTTGCCTTCTGTTAGATAAAAAGTTTGTAAATATGCTGAGAGCCTTATCCCGTATCCCCACGTGTTCTAATTTTTCTATAAGTGTAGCAACACAGACTGTATCGAAGGCTTTTGCTAGATCAAGAAAAACACCTAAGCATTTTTCTTTTGCATCAACTTTCTCTGTTATGTAGTCAACCAGATGATTCACTGCGTCTTCAGTGCTTTTCCCTGTTCTAAAGCCAAATTGTGATTCGGATAGAGTTTGATTACGTTCTAAGAATTGTACTAACCGCCTATTTAGTATTTTTTCTAGCATTTTTGAGAGTGTTGGTAAAATCGATATAGGTCTATAGTTTTTCATGTCTTCTTGATTTCCACCCTTATGAACCGGTGTTATAAGTGATTTTTTAAAAACGTCGGGGAAGATACCCTGCTCGAAGCACTTCTCGTAAAGTTTTGTGATGTGGGGAATTAGAGTCTGTTTGCTCATTTTAATAAGTTTTCCTGAAATAGTATCCCATCCTGTAGCACTATCTATCTTCAATGCATTTATTATAGATTCTATTTCAGTCTCATCGGGGGGTAATAAAACAATTGAGTCTCTTTCAGGCGGTGAGTTGAATTTATACTTTAAATTTTGCTGTAAGTTGTGCTTTTTCATAATAGTATGTGCTAATTCTCTACCAATCTCAGAGAAGTACTTGTTTATTTGTTCAGTCACTACAGGTCCGTTTTTCGTTTCAGGTATTAGTTTGGAAGCTGATGTTTTTTGTTTGGATTGGTTAGTAATTGACTTTATAACGTTCCATGTTTCTTTTGAATTATTTGATGATTTTAACGCGTCTTGTTCGTAGTTAGTTTTAAGTTTCTTTAGTAAAGAGTTACAATAGTTTCGATATCTCTTATATGTTATCTTTAAAATTGTATTATCTGGGTCTTTTAGTGAAGATCTATGTAATTTGTCCCTATGTCTAATGCAACGCAATAGACCAGGGGTAATCCATGCTTTGGTAATTATTTTACGGTTAGGGATTTTTATTACTTGTGTATGCCTCGTAATTATTGATTTTAGACAGTTGACAAATTTAGAGGCCGTCTCATTGGCATCTACGGTGTCGGCGATAAATGTGAAATCTACATCTTTCAACTCTTCTACCACTGCATTGAGGTTCACTTTTGTATTTGTCATAACTTTCTTTGTTTTTGGGTGGGAGTTATCTAGACATATAAGTACAGATGCATGATCAGTAACAGTCGAATCAATAACTATAACCGTCAAACATATTGGTGTATTGACCAATATATGATCAAGACAGTTTTCCATGCGGGTTGGATAGGTGTGTCCTGGGAGGAGTCCTAGTTCTGATGTTAAGTTTAGATATGCTTCACTGTTTCTATCTGTGTTATTCGGTTTTATATCAATATTGATATCACCTGCTATAATAATATTCTTCTCTTTGACGTTATTAATGATATTTTCAAGGGAGTTGAGGAAGCTATCAATGCAATATATGGATGGTGATCGGTAAACTGCTAAAATACAAATATCTGGTTTAATTTTTAATAACAGATAATTAGCACCTAAAGGTTCGGGCTCCTCTACAGAACACAAAATGTGTTTTTTTACGTAGATAACCATACCGCCGTTCTGATTCAAGCATTGTTTTGAAGCATATGCAACATAATTTTTTAATACTGGTATCGGTTTACTGTCATTGAGCCAGCATTCAGTAAGAATGATAATATCTATATCGAACGATAGTCTAGCTAATTGTGCTTGGAAATTGTCGAAATTTTTATAAATACTTCGAATATTTTGACTTATAATTTTTAAGGAATTACGAGTGGTAGACATATTTATTATTCTGTCACATTCTTCTGTGTCACACTGATATGAGCTGGCTATTGTAAACTTATCTAAATATGTTATTATATTATTATTTTGATTAGCCATTGGAAGTTTTTATAATTTTATATTGCACAAGACATGTGTTTTTATTTATCTTTAATATTTTGAAAACTAATTGTGTAAGTATGTCATAATTACTACATTTAATCAGCCAATACCCGTATATTAATATTTTGGTAATTTTATCTGTTTTATTATATAATAGCACGGTTTTTGTACAATCACATAGAGAGGTGTGTATTTGCAATGTGTAAAATTTATGTGTGTGTATGAGTGTGTTTTTGTGTAACATTAAAATGGTTTTGTGTATACAATCATCATAAAGTAAATAAAAAATAAAGAAATTTAAAAAAGACATTAAAAAGAAGAGACAATTTTTAGGATTTATTAGTCATTGTTCTATATTCAATTTGAGGTCGTCCTCACTTTTAATGACAATATATCTTTGTCCTTCGGATTGTCGCAGATATACTCTACCAAACGCGGTCCAACAAAATTTATAATTATTATCTTTGGCAAATTGTCGAGCTTGGTAGAATAAACGTTGCGCTTTTGTGCTTAGATATTCTGAAAAATATATAGGTTTTGTCTCACCTCCGATCTTTAAGTGGCCTGTATTTATTTTGTTGGTGTTTTTGCGGTTGAACTGACGGACTTTTCCCAAGAAATTTTCCCTGGTGGTTACTGATGAGAAGTCTACGATGATAGATGAAGATCCTTCTTTTTTATTTATGCGATAAACATCCTTTAAATCCTGTCGCTCGAGCGTTACTTCGACAACGTCAGCTGTTTTAGAAACTATCTCGTGTAGATCATTTCTGGTCTCACCCTCCTTTTTCGGTATGTTTCTAATTTCTAATTTTGTAAGGCAAAGCGTTCGCTCCATATTTTCTATTTTTTCCTCGAGTTTATGTATGTAGTGGCGCTCAGTTTTGCGTTCCTGTTCACATTCATCCATTTTTAATTTTAGGTCATCATATTGTCGAGACACAAAGGTAAGGGTATTTTTTAATTCAATATTCTGTGCGATTATTTCAGTCATGGAGGATTGAAGAGCGAGAAATTTATGTTCAGTTTGTTTCGCGGAAGTTTGTAATAAATCGCGTATCTCTTGCATAAATGTGGTCAGTTCATCTTCTCGCTTGCGCTTGTTTCGTGTCTTGAGACTGCTTTTCTCTGTGTTTAAGTTTGGTGCGGACCCAGAGAATGCGCTATTGAGATTGTTATCCGTAAAAAGATTATCCTCGGTGATGACTGGTGATTTTGGCTTTGACGGCGGAGTGCGTCTGAGAGGCATGGTTTTATAGTTTAGTAACCTTTGTTTCAGCGGTCCGAAGTTTTAATTTGTACGTTTATGTGTTTGGTTGTCGTATTCTCGTATATAACTTTGTATTTGTAAGCTTTAAATTGTACGATGGCGGTCCAAGGTCAAGGTAGATGCCTGCCGGCGCCTCATACGCACTTCGCTATGCACACACACAGGCATACAGTATACGCATTCAATCAGTGATGCGCAGGACTCCGCGGGCGTAAGCGGGTTAGCAATTATGGACACCGTCTCGCTTCCTCAGGTGGGCGGGGTTAACGGTGCGCGAGTAGCACTGTCTTGTGTCACTCGATTTTAATAATTTCACTTTTTTATTATTTTATTTTATTGTTGTTAAGCAATATAGGTCACTTTCACTTTGTGGTACGTGCTATTGTTCCTTGTATATTATCATATCATATATCATAGAAGGTATATAGTTAAGTATCTATTATTGTAATCAGGAACGTACGCCTTTTTCTCAACAAACATGTCCTCATTTTCGAAGTCTGTCAATAAATCAAAATAAAACACCTTTACACAGCATCCTAAAAACCAAAGGGAAACCTATTTCCCCACGATATGGAGTCTGCAACAGGAAGTAGGAGGAAGAGACAACTTCCGCCTCCGCTCTCCTCCCTACCCGGCTCGTAACTCTTCAGGAATTCCTTCTTCCTCCCCTCCAGTCATTTGCATTAGAAAAATGTTTTTATACAGGCTGTTGTTTTTAGACTTGTTTAAGTGTCGAACTTTGGCCGTGTGATAGTTAAATAGGTGTTGTATTATTGGGTCGTATTTTATTCGTGCCATTGATTCTGTTTTTACACAAGCAAAGGTGTTGTGGAAAATATTAAAGATGTATAATTCATTAAAAGTAATCACGTTAAGTCTTAGTTCTTGATTTTTTTACTTAAATTATGTTATGCTAGCTGTTGCCCATGGGCTTGCCCGCTACAAACCGAAAATGATCGCACGGGAACGTACAATCTCGATAACACTGTCCTATGTGTTAATCCTGGTTATAAACCATAAGTATATGTACCAAGTTTCGTCTATATCCGTTTAGTGGTTTTTGCGTGAAAATGGAACAAACATTTAAGCATATAAACATTCGCGGTTATAATACATATTAGTAGTATAGTAGGTTACAATAATTAGCAGTTTAACTTGTTATATTGACGACCTCCGTGGTCGAGTGGCGTACGGACCGGTTTCAAGGTGTCGCTAGCTCTGAAGTCCCGGGTTCGATCCCCGGTCAGGTCAATGTAAAAATTCTTATTTCTACATTGTCTCGGGTCTGGGTGTTTGTGGTACCTTCGTTGTATCTGAATTCCATAACACAAGTGCATTAGCAACTTACTTTGGGTTCAGAACAATGTATGTGATGTTGTCCGCATTATTACCTACTTATTATTATTATTACCTTATAATACAAATATCATTAACATGGGAGGCTGTGTTATCTAGCTAAATGCTTCGTGAAGGATTCGTAAGCGGCTTTATGTAAAATACGATTAACTGAATCCGGTAAGACTAGAGCGTTATCCAACGTAGCTGGAGATTAGTTCGACAATACCTTCCAATATTGGCTACATGGATAGCCGACTGGTATAGCTCACCACGCCAAACTAACTTACATCTAAGCGTGTGTGTGACCCATGAATGCTTATACTGTGGGTGTCTTGAGTAACCTTCGCGAGATAAGGGTTATAAAAATACGAATATATGTCGGATTGTACTTAAAAAAGCAAAAATAGAGGTCAAATCAAGATGGCGTAACGTTAGGCATATGTGGACGCTGTGGTCTGTTTTATTGGAAAAATTAAAAGAGTAAATACACGACTGCATTTTCTTTGAGGCTTCAACTCTACATATGGCTTTCTAATTTTTCCATCGTTTCTATAAGTCTATAATGATCACTTTGTAGACAAAAAGTGTTAATCTTAAAGATTAAAAATACTTCGAATCATATTGTCAATTTAGTGCAGAATTAGGCATAACGTAAAAAAAGCTGTCAAGTGCGAGTCGGACTCGGAACACGGAGGATTCCGTTCGGATAGACTTATGATATACAACTGGGTTTGGTGACTAATAAAAGGCAAAGGCATTCTCTTCCACACCTCTCTATCTTTTCTGATTTCTGTTTACTCGTAGTTTTTTTAAAGCTACGAACTATGACAGACCAGAAAAACATAATGCGTAAAAAATTCAACGGTGTAGCAATTTTATGAGATAAATCCTTTTGTTAGACGACAAGATAGCGAAATCTAGATAATGGAGTTCATTTTCCCACATTTTTTACCCTTTAAGTCCGAAACCCCAAGAAACAAATATTTAACCTCAACAGACTTCTCAATCACAACCTTGTCCATACAAAACTTAGGTCGTAACTTCAATAGAACCATCAATAATAGGCAATATCAAGGGTCGTACAATCGTACTTATAATCACTTAATACGAGAGGATGACCATAAACATTCCAATATTATCCTTTTCATAAACCATTAGTTTATCCATAGTTATAGGAATTCTCTATGAACAAAGTTTGTGACCACTTATGTTTGCCTCTAAAATAATTGGGTGAATCGTTTTTGATAGGTAATGATTTCGATTCGATTTTGGTGGTTGTTAGTGAGTCGTAGTTTTGTTTGTTATGATAATGGACTATGTGGAATAAAAAAATCTAAATTAGATCACTTAAAATAAATTGTTTTGTTAGTGTTTATTTTCACATTTTGTTTTCTCTTGGTAAGTTTTTCTCATTTTAATTATCACTCTTTTCTTTAAAAAGACTATCTACAGTACTGTAGACCTTCAATAATGATGCATAGTCAAAATATTTAAAACTAAAGCAATGTCGTAGAATCGTAGCAGGCTACAAGATATTATTGAACTGTTCGTAGCCGCTACGTTTTGCTACGAAGCGTAGAACTATCTTGTCCTACCTTTTAAATGTTTTTTCCTTTATAGAGAGCAGATGCAATCATCATTGCATGACCGTCAATATCACCCTTAAAGACCCAAAAACTCTTTTTTCTAGACTATATCTAAGATTTGGGCTAAAAATCAGAAATCAATAATCACTACTCTACCGTGTAAGGCTCATTTCAATTCTAAAGCCTCAATAAAACGTAGGTATTACATTATTTGAGATAACACAAACAAAACGATAATAGTTTGTGAGTTTAACGATGTTATCAATTGGGTTAGTCGATTATTAGCTTACAGTACGTGACTCGAATACGGTAAACGTGTATGGTAATTAAAGTGGGAATATAGATTTTGTGGGAAATTTTGGAGTTGTTAAAACTGCTTTATTATAGTTTTACGAATGTTACCACATGGCGGTGTTTGTCATTCTAAATAGCTTATTTTTTGTGTTGTGAGATCCACGAATGCTTGTCCTGAGTCTGGGTGCTTTTGTGCATATCGATTTAGGACGTAGCGACTCTATTTCTTGATTTTTTTTTTGGCAACGTGGAAAAAGCGTTTTCCTCTCCACCTGATGACTGTGACACGAAATGAGTCTCCTGGTCGGAACGTCGGCTTCTTTACTACTGAGGATGGCGACGCTAATGCCAACCAATCCCCTTCAAGAAAATTCATTCATCAATACTATGACAGATTTATTAAATATAATAGACGTTAGTCATCTGGTACAGCATGGCGATCTGTTCTAATAAATAATCTGCTCTAACTGAGTTAGGTTTTGATCATTAGTTTTGATTGACGTCATCTAATTAGCATCCCTAGACACGTGATTTTTGGGGTTGCGTAATCGAAGGGTAAAACCGAATCTAACGGATCGTGATGCCAATCTTATGAGGATAGTCAGATATTCTATGGAGTGTACCTATAGATTATGTAGTAGAGTTTCTTGTCGGATCTTCTCCATAGGAATGACGTTTTGGAACCCATATTATATTATTAAAACTGCTTAAAATACGGCCTTCTTAATTATTTTTTTTTATTTTGAGTTTCCTTTTAATATTTTCTGAACTAGTGTTAACTAGTCTACAGCGAGAAATTCTCATACCATATTTTTGAAATCCTCATCATCTTTTTAACTTCCTTTATTCATTTAAACTTTCTCGTACAAATGTGGTACATAAGCCTGTCTACCAGTCAAAATTTATCCCACCATTGCCCTTTATATTTCAGCGTCCAAATCTATGCTACCATTTTACATAACTGCCCACACGCCCACAACCAAAGTTAAAACGACATGATATTAATAAGTTTTTGTTTATCGCGCTATCAAAGTCAATTAAACGTGTAACATATTACCCCAATTACGAAATAATTGTTGGGTCAAATATCGTAAAGGTTTTGCGGTCTATAAATCGTATCACTTAATATGCCTCGGGACAGATTAGTTATTGTTCTGTACAATATGTTTATTAGTTATTATAATGAGTATGCTTTAGGAAAAAAGGAAACTGGATAAGTTTACAATATGGTATCTTATTTTGGTTAATTTCATATCTACAGTGTTTTTGTTATAGGATGTTTGTATGATTCTTCACTTATTATCAATCACAAAATCTCGAAATTGTATAACAGTTTGTTGGTAATAATAGCTCTCTTTTGTAACTGATAATTTAAATCTTATGCACTGACGTTGGTCTCTTAAACCGACACAAACGGGGCCGTAACATAAAATTATTAGTTTTTTAATATATATTTTTTTTTGTATTTACATAAGCAACCTGCCAGATATTAGTCGCAAAGCTTTAGTTGTTTAGATATTTTGTTAAAGAACCCTGTCTTTTTATTTTTTTTTTAGAATGTACATATATTCTGTTGGCAGAACTAAGACTCAAATAAATATATTTACAAACGAGTATAATTAATATTTCAATTTAATTCATTTTTTATTTCACATTGCTATACCAAAATCTACCAACTACTACACCAACCTAAAAATCTCCGCCTCGGTCCAAAGCACCAAGTTATCGTACAAGTCTATCGTTGGAGGGTTACCAGTAGACAAGTTACCACCCCATGTCAACCCCACAATAACATGTTACCAACTTACTTGACACTTTTGAGCGCCACTCTAAAACTAATATCGAAGTTTATAACATATTCCCGCGAAAGAGGATGCCTGTTCACTAATGGATGTAGTATCTTGGTGTATTGAGTAATTATTTTACTATTTACTAGCTGACCCAGCAAACGTTGTTTTGCCGAATATTTTTTTTTAGTTACATATATATTTTTAATGCCACATTATAAAAAAAATAAAAACAAACAATTTCGTCCAAAAAGTAAAATATTTTTTTTTAGTGTGAGCAACCCTTATCACTTTGGGGTATGAAAAATAGATGTTAGTCGATTCTCAGACCTACTGAATACACATATAAAATTTGGTAAAAATCGGTTAAGCCGTTTTGGAGGAGTACGGTAACTAACATCGTGATGCGGGAATTTTATATATTAGAAGAAGATTTTTTTTATCAGCGAAATAAATATTAAAAGAAAAAAGTTTCCTAACACTGCAATGTGCATAGTGGCATTTTCTTTTACACAATGACTATTTATCCAAGTTAAAGAAAATTCTTTGCTCTGACACATCCCAAACCTGTCAAACGAGATAGGTATATAAGACAATTTCCATTTGGTCTGGCGTTTATTGATGACGAAGAATAGCGCTTATATACAATTTTTATTGATGTTATTAAAAAAACATATTTTTTAAAAAATATTCATCTTTCCCGAATACATAACCACATTTATACGGCCATCATTGTCTAAAATAACTCTATACCTCCTAAAAACATTTCGACGCGGATTAGTCAACAAGCATCACGACTAATCGCGAATCCAACGTAAGCCTTAAGGATAAACTTCGTACAGAGGGGCCTACTACCAACTCCCGTAGTAAGAGGAAGGGAGATAGCGCTCTACATGACGTAGAGTTTTGTAGAGCGGCGTCTCGTTCGCACAACTCAACGTCTTACTTTAAGAGTTGATAGTAGACCCCCAAAACTAGGTCACAATATTGTGTTCTGATTGAAATTTAATGCCCTTGTTCACAGTTTGTTTTCTAAGTTTCTTAGAACGTTATATTGTTAAAGTCTAAGATTTAAGGGGGTGAGTAGGTTAGGGTTAATCCGGGATTGTCAGCACCGGCGTGTTTTTTGTTTTTGGTTTGATCTTATTGCGGGCTAATAATGCAGAAAGTGTTGTTTTATTATATTTCTTTAGCTTTACGTATAGAAACTTAAAACTGAATAAGTCAAAAATTACAATTACCCACAAGGCTAGGAAATTGAAAAAAAAAATGGATCCTTAACAAGTCCATATTCATTACTTAATTATTTTTTTACCAGTGTCCTCCTACCGTGATATAAGGTTGCAAAAGATTCCTCAAAATCGAGGCAAGTTGCTCATAGTTGAGCTCATAGTTGTACCCACCAAAAGGTTTGTCTTGACAAAATATATTAAAACTACTCAAAAAATTACAGCGAAATCATATAATGACGACATATTTTTTGTCACTTAAAAAAAGGTCTTTAGACTTACACGTATTGCAACAAATTTAGTCCGATTTACTAGAATCTGTCGTCAAAGTTAATAAGGGTAGTTAGACCTCTTTATTATGGCCCTTTAGACTTAAGTTGTTAAGACAACAACTTTGAGTGCCAAATGTACTTTTAGGTCTTGTGGCATAAGTCACTCTACCTTAGTATTAACTTTGGGTCAGGAAGCAAGACCTCTTGAATTAATTTACCATACGACCTTCGTGAATTGTCCTTGTTAGAAACGTGAATTTTGTAGAATATTTTTGTTAGACGAACTTTTGAAATACAGATTTCGTGTATGGAAAATAGTAACTTAAAAAACAAAACAATATTCGACGACAATTTTTTTTGTTAGAAACGTGAATTTTGTACAATATCTTTATTAGACTGACCTTTGAAAAATAGCTTTCGTATTTGGAAATAAGCAAATTAGAAAAAGCCATAGACGACGGCAAAAATATTTTTTTTTTTCATTAAAGATTTCAATTGATGTCAATTTTGTATAATGATGTTTTTGATGAATAAACGATTTTTTTTCTTTAATTATAATATAAAGTCCAAAATTTCAGAATAATTGAATCTCTACATAATATAAGTTGGTCTGAAATATCCATCTGTAACTCTATGTCAAACCTTACCGGGTGTATTACCTACCAGACTAAATTATAACCACTATAGTGTTCACTAAAACAAGTCATAACTATACGGAATTATTTATGAGCTCAAGTATAAAATCATTTTTCCTATAACCTTCACCTTATAGTCCGTTCCCCTATTTTGCTACAATATAGTGCATAGTATTACATTCGTCAATCTGATTGATGGTGGATTAGGATCCGCCTTCTAAAAGGGATGGTAGAAGTGGAATTTGGAATGCGGTTGTGGGTTTGGTAGGATCAGTTCTGCATACTTTGTCTCCCATGGGATATACGTTTGTAGGATTACCAATTTTTTGTTTGGAGTTCTATTTTAGCAGAATGTTGAAGTAACAATTTTTGCTCTGTTACTTGCGGACAAAGTATTTTTTTAGTGGGTTTGTGGTTGTACGAACAGTATTTTAATAATATTCCACGATACTTTTATAACGTCATCTTGTTTTGAATTAAGTAAAACTTAAGAATACTAGACAACAGCTTCTCCTCTTCTCTACATATATTTAAATAGAATTTCCATTATACGAATTTGTCCTGGGGGCGAATCAAATCCACGACCAGGGATATATCAGTCAGTGCCACTAACCCCTAGACCATTTAAACACAAAACAATTAGACGTACAAACTTGAAACGTCGGCTAAATCTGTTACTTCGTTTTCTTAATTTGTCTGACAGATCTGACAACCGGTAAATGAAAGTGTCGTGAGGATACATAAATCCCAAATAAATAGTTGAAACTAGAATCACCAACCCTTAGTAATATGAGAAGACTTTTCCATAACCGTAAGATATTCATAAATGAGTATTATAGCATAACCAATATTTTTACCTAAATTCACCAATTAATTCAACCTTTAGCTTAAAACAAAAAATATTTGGCAAAGATCAAAAGGAAATTCGTTTTTCCTTCGTACAATCTCGAACCAATCAAAATTTACTTATGGAAACCATATAAAAAGGGGATTGTAGGATATTTTGACAGTCTAATCAGTGGTAAAGCCCACATAGCTTGAAAACGCAAACAAAATCCTCTACAAGCGATCTTTGATGTGTTTGGTACAAGTTGCGAATACTAAGCGAGTATTCCAATATTTTTTCCGACTTTTCTCAAATTCGGAAATTTTTGTCTGATCTTTTTTTTCCTTACCTGAAGGTTAAAAAGTAAACCCAAGGACTGAGACTCCATTCTGGCCATCTGCCTTCCCCCGGATCTTTAGAATCGATATAATAAAATCTACAGTTAAAATTTCATTTTCAATTAGCCTAATTGTACGGAACCCTCAGCGTTGCGAGTCCACCCCTTACTCTGCCTGTTTTCATATATTCCTATACGAGTACTAAGAAGAACTCAGTAAAACTTTTCGATTTACGTCTTTTAGTTGGCTTGTAATCACAAAAAAACGAAATAATAAAGAAAAGATTTTCGCTTATGAAATTGCACCAAAACACAAAATCCTTGAAATTATTGGGGCTATAAGTAGCAAAGGACTCTCCGTACCCCATGACAAATCGAAACGTGACTTCGACTGATTTTGTATTGACGCACCCGCTTGGGGCCAGACAATATTCTACAAGGTATGATGTTCATTAATTATTTCGTATCACGCGTATGCTTTTGAGATGAGCGGTGAGCTTCATACAATTATGATGAAATCGATGTATTAAAGATGACGAAGATTAAATGTATGTTAAGGTAAAAAGGTACCTTTTTCGAAATAAGGGTACTTGGTTTAGACTAGATACGGAAGGCGTGGTGTAACGTGCCTGACACCTATGTCCAGCCCTGGACAGCTGGATACGCTGAAACGATTGCAGGTGTAAAGATAGGATTTTTTTGTGGAAAATTTTGCCACAATAATCGTAGAAATATGTAAAGTCATGTAATGAAAGCAGCTTTAGAACTTTATTGTGAACATTCTAATGAAACAAAATAGCCAAGAAAATTGTTGAAATGCGAGTCAGACTTTTGACACAGAGGGTTCCGTAAAAGAGGTAAAAGAAACACATTACAATTCGGTTGGGTAAAAATTAAATTTGTGATTTTTTTTCTTCTCTGCCATGAATTGATTTGTGACCGTAACGTAACCTCGATCTTTAGTTTTATCTGATCTGTTGTTTTAGCAGCAACAAACATCTGCGGAAAATTTAAATGTTTAGCATTATATCTTATCACGGTGCACATCATGCAGCCTGGGCACGAAGGAATAAGCGGCCAGACAGCGGTGCCTCAATAATTGGATTTTGTTTTACGTTTTAGGTATGTAACCCTAAAAGCGATAAAACTTTTATTCATCACGAAGAAAACATCACATAAAAAAGCTCCTCAAGAAAAATCCCCAATAAATAAAGCCGAGTACACAACATACACCACTAATCACGTACATGAAATCCCGTCCTACTAACAGCCCTTACATCGAGAGGCAAAGCGTGACCAATTAGTCTACACTACCCCTTACTGAACCTGATTGGTAGTCCTTTGTCCTACCGACGTTATGATACTTCGAAACTTGATGAAGTCTTTCCTCAGTATGTGGAAGAAGATTGTTTTTTGGGAAATATTGGATTTTTGTATATTTTTTTCTTTTAGCTCTATTCAACAGCAAACTGGAGTTACGATTACTGAGAAAAGGCTCTACAGAGTGAAAGAAGTTTTTAAATATTAATAGCTATTACGATAAACAATACCTTTTCAAATTTCTCTTCTTAATCGTTGTATTATTAGTGATTTATTAATAACTAGTTTCGATGATCATGAGCTAACGCGGCGTGGTCTGTTTGTCTGGTCGAGTCTTTGTCGTTCCGTTTGAATTTCTGCAACTAAATTTTGAGGCACTTCCCGATGAGCATGCAGGCTGCAAATTTTAGAGTAACTTGAAACCCGATGCGATATTAAAAAAACGTGGGTATTTACATTTTTGGAATCTATTAATTTAAAAGCAAATTATATTAAAAAAAATACTACTGTTTCTCTATCAAACAATATACGTGAATCAAGGTAACAAATTAACTATAGGGACGTTTACCAAGCTACGATAGCTCTGCACGTCCGGCACAACCAGTGCGGTTAACCTCTCAGCCATCATTGCTTACTGGCCGATCTTCACCAAAGCCACTCCCGAACATTACAATTACTTGAGCCCACAAACCAGATAAGATGGAAGGAGGAAATTAGACGCAGATGCAAATGCAAAAATTAAAACAAGCACATCGTTGCCTGTAAAAGTAGCAGCCGTTCTTTTTTTAGACTAACTGTTGCCTGCAGACCCACCAACTACAAATTTAAAATGATGTGACACGAACACAAAATATGAAGAAGAACTATCACAATTACAGCCTATTTATTAATTTAGGTTATAAACTATCTGTGTACCAAGGTTCATCGAAATCCGTTCAGTAGTTTTTGCGTAAATAAGTTAGCGTTTTTGTACAGAATCCTCAATTTCGTACATCCGACGTGCGCTTATTTTAAATGTGTCTTTCTTCATCATTCATTTTTAGATCACTATATTTTATGTGGTTATTACGACTTTTAAAAGTGGAAGACGGAAAAAGGACGTGGTGCGTCTGACTTTCACAATAGTTTTCTTAAAAGTTAAACCTATCTGATTACCTGATTTCGATCAAATTTGCACTTTTTTATAGTCGCAACATTATCTTCTACCATTTTTTTATCTATAACCTACCTTCCTACTTACCACGAGACGGAGTCGTAGGCATCAGCTATTGGTATATAGATACCTAGTATATATGTTTGGGCTTGTATTTTTTCTTCCATTGTCAAAGTAAGTTCTCCAGTTCCTTAATCCAATTAGCTCATAGCAACGACGAAAAGCCGTAGGGCACACAATATCTCATAAATATTGTTGAGTAAACAGTCCATATTGTTGTAACTTAATACTATGTATTCACACAGTAACAGGGCATTAATCTCGACCCAAACGGACTAAATCTTCTCCATTTTGGTCAATATTCACGAAAGACTTAGGATGCCGAGAAATTTGTGGCAACAATTAATATTAAATGGATTTGTAGTTGCCGTAAAACGTAATGGGGGTTTATCAGGGGTGAAATATTGTTCGATATTTTACATTTTATAAGCTCATGCCAACGGCGAGACTGAAATACGGATCGTACATTTAATATTTCCATAAAATATAATACTTTTTGGGAAATGAGCTTTAAATTTACTTTATTTATGATGTGCAGTTTTGGTTTCGTGTATATTGTGATCTGATTGGTTTCAAAGAACTAGTCTTCACGGTTGTTTTTTGGTTCTGGTATTTATCACAGGATACCCAATCTTTATTCTTCTAAAGTTCATAATCATGTCGCCTCAATTTATTTTAAACATGCAAGTACACAACAAAATCAAACTTAAATTCAGAACTAAGAAAAGGAAGGTAACAAAGTCCTACAAAAGAAATAAATCCGACAATAGCCTAAAAATAACCAAGAAGAAAAAAGAAAAATTACACAGAGCGCCCAATTTTTCAAATGGGAAACCTTTAGCTGTGGATCTAACATCTATAACCAGAAAGTCAGAGCTACCCGTAGCCAGTGACGTCGATATTTGTAAAACATAAGCCATAAGCTATGTGACAAGCGATCAAATAAAACACACACGCCGCGGATTACAGAACCCTTTCGTGAGTTTTTTCTGAGATTCAAGATGCAAGCGGGAGCGGGTCTGATTATTTGGACTTGTAGGTATAAACCTACGCTTGGAAAATCTTTACACATAAATAGAGGATGATTATAATTAGGAGAGGTGGTAATGATAAGGGGTTTATTAAATTAGATTGTTAACCTATTGACGCCGATTTTTGATCAGAAATTTGCAATACGTAGACATTCATTAAGCTTGCTAAAGAGAGTAACAATAAGTATGAATTGAGCGTGTGTTATAAGTTTGTATTTTATACATTTTTACTATTTTTTATCTTTCTAAACAGAGGCCACATAATTTTAAATGATCGTCCATACATAGTCAACCTTAAACTTAACGAATTGATATTAATTGGCTCAGCTAATTAGAGTCATATAAAGAAGGAAACCTTTACTCAGAACCGGGGCAAAAATGAAACAAAAATTCATCGGAAGAGTGATCTAGAATATTCTTCACAAGATAATGCCCAAATAGTAACAACATTTATTTCTCAAAGCATTCGCCTATAATTTAGACCATCACCATAATAAATTGCGGCAATATTTCCATTTCCAGCGTTTGGAGACGTCTGAAAATCATCAATCGGTGACCGACCACTGGATATTTGGCGAGATCCAAGAAGATTTGGACCTTAATGATCGGGCACGGAGTGTTCGACTCAATGGGATGGTCATTAATACTTGACAACTATTGAAGGTAAAAAGTGGGGCTGTTTTATTAGTCCTGTTTTGTTGCTGTGGTTAAAAATTTGTGGTCAAATCCTCTTATGTCTGGATGAGTGTTTAGTGATGTGTTGGTATCAATTTCCTCATTTATTGTAAAACATTTTCATGGAACTTAATACCAAATTAATTGAGGTAAGTTTCAGGAATTCATACCTACGTAAATAACAAAGCCTTTTAATGTGGCTTTCAGTTAATCCGTTTATCTGAAACTAGGCTGTTCATAAGCTGAGATAGTTAGAAATGTAAGATTTTTAAAGATTGTAATATTCCTGTTGTCAGTGTAACCACTTTTCAGGACTTCGGAATCTGAATGGTCTTTGTCCCAAATACTATACCGGTTAGCTTGTATTGTGAATTGCAATTGCCTTATTTAAATTTTGTCTTCTATCATCGCATTGCTTTAAATACTTTTACTCATAAAGCACGCCCACACTCCCACATCAACATGTACACCATTTGAAGCATTCTAACCAACTTCCAATAACGCAGGCAAAATTATATTTTCTTTACATTCCTCTAAAGTTATTCTTCGATCTTCATAACATATTAAAACTGAAACATTTTCTTCAACTATAAATTTTCTCTGACGTTAGACGGACGTAAAATATTCACTTGCCCCCCCCCCCCCCTCTTGGTCCCCTTTGGCTGGTACTTGTGGTTTTTTATGGTCCCTCAGGCGCGACCCAAGTTTCGACCAAAAACCGTATTAATCCTTTGTCCAAGGATCTTGTTGTAAAATGTAATTTCTGCTTGAAATTAATAGGCGTGTTGCGGTCAGCTTTTTGTCGCTTTAAGGTCCAGGAAAGTCGTGAAATGAATATATTAATAAGCTAATTAATTGTTGTGAATAAAATATGAATTAATGTGAGTTTTTTTACCTCTTTCGCAATTTGGAAGTACGACTATTGATTCAAAACAAATGCTTGTAAGTATATTAAATACTAGCTATTGCCCGCGACTTCGTCCGCGTGGTTAGAAGATATAAGTTAGGAATTTTTGAACGGAAGCCCACGAAGATGAATAATTTTTCCTGTTTTTTCCACATTTTCCATTGTATATTCGCACCTATTAGTCAAAGCGTGATATAGCCTTAAACCTTCCTCGATGAATGGTCTATTCAACACACAAAGAATTTTTCAATTTGAACTAGTACTTCGTGAGATTAGCGCGAAAACCCCTGGGGCTTTATATATTAAGTATAGATTTTTTTGCATAAGTGGGTGAGCAATAAATTAACAAGTTAATTAAGATGTTATTTTAGTTAGTTTATGAAGTATCAAAACAGTTCGGTTACCTTTTGGACTGGAAAAACCGATATTGTTGAGCCTTTTTCATTTACCTTTAGTAGCTGCCATTTACTCTAATAAAAAAATCGTCAATTTTTTCTCAGTAGTTTTATATTAAGTTGTTTGCATGTTTTTGTTGTTGAAAAATATTATTAAAAACTCTTAATCATGAAAACGAAAAGCTCTATAGCGCTTATAAATTTAGTATCAGTGTTCTGTTCCCTACATAGAGCAAGTTAAGATATTTGCACCGTAGAACCAAATACCAGTTTCAAGCAATTATCAATAAAAATAATTCAGACAAAACGTATATAAAAACAAAACCGTATAAGTCACCGCTTATCACGGATAAATAACAAAAAGCATCTAAATCCCATAAAAATAGCATACATCTCCAAAACAATGCCTCTTCCTGAAATTCAACCAAAATTACAATAATCGTATGGGGACAAAAGCCAAGGATTTGCTTGTCTAAAGTAAATAGGTTGCTGTGACTTGAGCTAGAAGAATGTAGTGTAATACGTCAAGGGGACATTGCGCCGATTGGCTGCGCTCCGATAAAGAAATAGGGATTGGACAATGTCGATAAAATATGTCGATGTGTTTTTTGATTTATGGAATGCCCATCGTCATTATCCATAGCCATTGTCCTCCCACAACTGGGCAAAGGCATTTCCCTTTTCGTGCCATTTGCTACGAAACGCTAGCCTCATCCAGATTCGATTGTTTGGATGTTTAATCTTTGATGCTTAACTCTCTTACTCTCTTGTTTATGTCCAGGACAAGCTTTAAATTCATCGTAAAATTATTGAAAAAACTATTATTGAATTACTTACTAATTATATTTCATATAAAATTACGACACAACGCTATGTTACTTTGTAATTTCTTGAGATTCGTAGCAAACAAAAAAATAAACTGCCATTTAAAATAATTTCATCGATACTTGCCCATCACTAGTTTGAACAGAAGAACGGACTAATTTTATTGGCTGGATTTGGAATTCCACGATAATATACAGATACTGCGATTTGACTAGCTTATTTTTTACAGTGGATTTAACCGTCCATCGAACAAGCCGGGATTACGCTATCGACAAATGCTTCTTCCGCGCCATTAAATTTTCCACTCCTTATGCTGTTTAATTTTAATACTTGTAAAGGTTTATTTTACGGGAATTCGGGGTGAAACGTATCTTATAATATCAGGTTGTTATCGGCGTTAATATTTAATTAATAATTAAGGGTTTTTTTTCATTCTCTGTCACGTATTGATTTGGAACTGTTATTATAAGAAATATACAGGTCATCTCTTTTGGCTCTTCCTTATTACCATTGCTAAACATTACAGGTGTATGAAAGCTCGTTGCATATTAACACCAAACTTTTTTATTCGTATAGTTGATGAACAAATTAGTGTCAAATTGCCATTGAAGAAATCATTTCATCGGTTTAAATAATGTCTTTTTAATATGTCCATTAATTCATAAAGACATTGTTGCGTCGAGATTCGAACCTAAGTCTTTTGTCTCGACAGTCCAACAGTTATACCACTAAGCTATAATTACTCAAAAAATTCCAATAACATAAAGCATATTAACTTTATTTACATGATGGGTATGTAAATAAAGTTAAGTTAGGTTAAAACCGCGACACAAAAACAACAGTTCGACAATTCGCCAAAAACTTATTACCTAGTCATTTATTATTATTTATTTACGCAAACATGGCACGTAGATAAAATTTATATTGCGACGTGATACAATTATGTAGATTAAAGGAGGTACGTGAGAGGGCCTTTCATACTTTAATCGGATGAAACTTTAGTGTTTGACAACCCTATTGTAATAGTAATGTCAGGCACAAAAAGGTTTGTAGGTTAGGTTAGGTTTTTCTCCGCCATCTTTGTTTATTCTATAGGATGTATTTGGGAATGCTAGAGTTAGTAAGAATTTGCTTTTCTTTTCATTTATCAACCGATTCTTATGTCCGTCCCCAATATTTTTAACAGGTAAATTGTTTTCAGGTGTTAATCTGTGAAATGGAGAGTTATTACCAATTAATTTTATAACAGCACACTGACTTGTGTATGTATATCTGTTATGTATATCTGAGTAGCCCTGCTAGTTTCGGACCTTTATCTCCTTTAACTACCATGAGTGGACGCGAAGATAATAAACCATGCTAAAAACTATCTAAAATCTATCCTACTCTGAACCTTACATAACTACTGCACGGTTAGCTTAGTGGATAAGGTCAACATGCCAAACCCACTCTGTGCGACGTGTCGCATTCAAACCAGCGTTGACAAGTATTTGTGCTATCCTCGAATGCTTGTCCTGGGTATGGGTGTCTTTGTGCATGCGTGTTGAAAATTTGTGAGATCTCCTGCGACACAAGGATACAAAGAGTTGTTATTTAACAAAAGATAAAATACCCAAGCAACATCATCAAAACAAAACTCGACAGTCACATTACCAAATTTTCCAACACTTAGAGGGTCTAACACAACACAAGGAATACGTTAATAGGTATTGTATATCAAAACAGTTGAATTCACACGATACAGACGCTGTGAATATTTCATCGGGCCTAGACTGGTCCCCGAGGCCCAAAGGTCAACAGTTGTCCTTATCCTATTTCAAAAGGTCGTTTGTCAAACGTCAAGAGCTAAGGATAGGATTGTACTTTAGTATATTTTTGATTTTTTCTCAGTAATAGTTATTTTCGCATTGTGTTAAATGTATAGAAAGTATAGTTAAAAACATACTTAGCATTAGAAAATGTTTCAGGCGGCTATAAAAGGTGAATTGCGAATCGGAGTTCGCAAAAATAGGTGTAAAATAACAGATTTGGGAAACCGTACCAAAAGTTGCTCTTCGATCTTTGATAAAAATGATTTAAAAATTTATAGGGTCCTATTTGCAAACTACATTTTTTTCGGAAAATTTCAAGATAGTGGCCCTGACTGCTATATTTATGAATAACATAATGTGTATTTAGAAATATGTAAGCATTTTTATCATTAGTCAGTAGTACTTAGAACTCGTTATCCGAAAGCTGTTTAATTTTATATTACCCATATTATTCTAAAATAATCTCTTAGCTTCTAGAAGACTCACAAACATGTATGATGATTTGAATTTTAACCTCGAGGGCTTTAGAACATTAAAGTTACGGATTGATAGTTTATCTTGCTTAAATATTTTAAACAAAACTAATTTTAAAATGAGATCTATCTGTTTATCCCAACTAAACCCTAGGGATAATGTCGTCTGAATTCATCTCAAGTGAAGGCTTATAGTATATTTTTTTTATACATATTATATTCTACTGTAGATACGTGTGTATATCATTAAAATCCTTAACAGTTTAGACTAGCTTTAATTTCTTTTTGTTTTTGTCGCATGCATTGACAAATTAGCTCAAAGATTCGCTACTACTTAATAAAAATAATACTATACTCCTCCCCACCGTGGGATACAATCCTCTTCCCATAGAGGGCATTTTGAACTTAGATCATCACGCTAGCTAACCGCGGCTTACCGATTTCTGATTTCTATGTAATAATAATGAATCCAAGATACTCTAAGTTCTTACACGTCATCATCCATATTGTTTTTTTTAGTCCAAAACTTTAAGATTTATTATCAAATGATTTGATATACATGTCACCGTTAATCTATACTAATATATAAAACTGAAGAGTTTGTTTGTTTGTTTGTTTGAACGCGTTAATCTCTCTCTCTACTGGTCCAAATTGAAAAAATGTTTTTGTGTTGAATAGACCATTCATTGAGGAAGGCTTTAGGCTATATACCATCACGCTGCGACTAATAGGAGCGGAGATGCAATGGAAAATGTAAAAAAACACAGGGCAGGTATAAATCATAACTTATATCTACTACCCACGGGGACGAAGCCGCGGGAAACAGCTAGTATATTATGAAAGGCGTATGCAGATATTTTCGGAATATCTCAACATTTTATATTTCTGACATCATCATTTTAAGTGATGACTTGAGGAAAAATGCTTTATATATTAAAGGTAACAAATATGAGAGTGGCAACCTGTCACACCGAAACGTAACATTTAAGGTTTAATACTTGTAAAAAAGAGATGTTTTATAGAAACGAATCTCTTTTTAATCGTGAAAAAAATAATTTACGAATGTATCCGGCTCCACCCGTTATAAATCGAAAAGATTTAACGGGATCGGTAAAAAAACTGTCTTAATTTGGTTATTAAATATCTGCATACCAAATTTCGTACAAATCTGTTCAGTGGTTTTTGCGAGCAACAGTAACAAACATCCATCCATACTTACAAACTCCAGCGTTCATAATATTAGACTTTCTTTAGATGAGTACTTAATTTAGGTAATCTTCTTTTAAACCAACCCCTGGTGCTGAACAATTTCCATGGAAACAGCTTTACAATGACAATTACCTATCTTTGCATGTTCTTCAAAACGAGTAAAACGAATATGTATGAATACATTCTATATAAAACCTCTTACATACAACCTTTTTTTTAAATTCAGTTTCATTATTTCTAGGGAAGATGTTTACAGAATTTTTCGTATTTAAGTTTTCTATTCCTTGGCAGTCCATTATTGTGCTTGGAATGTCGTATGACTCATACTTTGCAATTAGTTCAACAATCTCGGGATTCTTGCCCGAAGCGATGCAACAGGCAGCTGGAAAAGACAAGAAATTTCATAAATCTTTTCAAAGACACGAAGATAATTTTCAACTGTTTTCATTCAGAAAAATATCTTGTAATGAACTAGTTTCAGAAATGGGAGAAAAGTCGAAATGTTGCTTTAAGTAAAAAGCTTATAAAAGATTTAAGTCGTTTCGTCACTGTCTTATACATTTTGGCTTCTTAGAGTTTTATCGATTAGTGTCGTTATTAAAATCGTTTTATCAAAGCATATACATATATTATAAGTACTTTCGTGGGATTTCAAACAAAAACCCGATTGCATCAAAAAACTTAATTGATCGTTCGAAATATAGATAGATCCAACACCAGCATCAGAATCAGAAAAAAATTGCATAAAGTACGTGTCGAACGCACTATTGTTTTATTTGTGAAAATTTCAACTGTCCAGCTATCATGGTTTACGAGATACAGCCTTTACTTTTTATCCTTTGGTTGCTGAAGCCTAGAAAACAGATCTTACTATTATTTCCCTTAGATTTGCATCATTTCATAGATTCCTTCACATTAATTAAAGGAATTTCATGTTTTTCAGATTTTCCTCAAATTGCTCGCTCCCATGTGAGAATCTTAAAAGGTATCTATTGACGTGAACGATGAAAAATCACCGCGAACTGCAAACGCTTTCATTAGCTTCGTATGAAACCGGGTAAAATATGATAGCTGGAGATTGTGAGAGAGTATGGAGATTAGTGAACGTCCTACATAAGGGTGTGGTGAGAAGCGAGTGAAAAGCTATGTATGGTGGTCATGAAATGAAGGAAAATCTGGAGGATGAATTGTATGAGGATAATCGTATATTTATTTGGAGTGGCTCTGACTGAAACAAGACAAGAGAGTAGGACAGAAGAATCTGGTACGAAAAAGGTTGTAGGTTAAGAATTAACTGTTGTACTTTTTGCCATTGAGGGTCTACTTACTGTTGAAAAAGAACAAAATATCCTAAAAGTAACTTTTTCATCAAGTGCTACTTGGAGTTACGACACAAAAGCGACAAAAAAGCTAAAAAAACTCATACATCTATTTGTATAAAATGACAACAAAATCACGTCATCTTAAGTATTCACTCATTGAGTATAGATCCCTAAAAACGATTCTAGTAAAAAAAAATAAGAGAAATATAGCATTGCATTGCCAAAGCCACCTAAGACACAAGGTTGTCACAAGTGTGAATATTAAAAAAAAAGTTATAACAGCGTACCAAGTGCTTGGCATTACTCGTTTGTAATAAATCAGGTGCCTAATTGCTTAACTTCCAAGGATGTAGCAATGGGTTCGGCAGAAATCCATTAATATGATTTCTGCTGAGCACAAGGTAAAAGGTTTTGACCTCAATTGTAACTTTAACACGTTTATTTATTTTATTGAAAGGGGAGTTATAGATTTGTGTGTAATGGTGTGTTTTTGTTTTATGGTTTCCAATACTGGACTTGGAGGTTTCGAATTATTTAATGGAACAAAAGTTAGGGTCGACTTTCATGGGCAAAAAGCAGTTGGTTACTCAAAGGTGATGATGATGGTGTTAGTTAGACAGATAGGTTTCTGTTACGGGGATGATTAATCTCCAAGAATACAAAGACGTGAGCGAAAGCTTGTCTGTCTGTATTTTCAACCGACTTTAAAGTTGAGCAGGTTCTACTTTCGTCTATATTTTTGTTGTTTTTTTGTTTGTAACCCCAGAAGCCTGAACGGGATGAACCGATTTTGTAAATAGTTTTTATTTATTTTTCCTGAAATAGTATTCATTTAAAAAAAAATACTAGTGTAAGGAAAATCTGAAGGCTTTTGTTCAGGCTGGTAATAAGCGAAGAGTTACGCTATTTGGATATGCTTAGGCTAGATAATATTAGCCCGAAAAATACTACCAACCCCCAGCTATCATTAAATGAACCTAACAAACTAGACAATGTATCTCAATATTTCACCACAAAACACTCGATATGTTAAATGAATATATAATATCTATATGTATGGTACTAACGACCCCAAACCCTTTGAATTATTAAGTTTCAATAGACCAGTCTAGACTGGAATTGAATGCACTAATTGTAACTTTATACCATTTCGGGTATTGTTAAATATTTAAACATGATGGTATAAATTCTAATAGGAATATGTGTTTACTAGCTGTTGTCAGCGGCTCTGCCCGCTACGCAAAATCGGAACAAGAACTATCCCTTGCTACGGGACCAATCAAGGCTATAAACTATGTGTGTACCAAGTTCTGTCAAAATTTGTTCAGTGGTTTTTAAAAGAAGGACAAGCCATACACACATTCAACATTTCTAAATAATATTCTTCAAACTCATCTTACAAAGTTCACTGCTAGACATAGGAAGTCCATGTAGATTTCCAGTGGGTCAGAAAAATAGTGTACTAAAATTTTTAGATCGTAAGTTGGCAAGTTTTGCATTAATCATCAATGCTTGTACGGTATAAACGCATTTTTCTCCTTAAATCTAATCTCTTTAATGACCAATTTCATTACCACAAAAACAGTACAACGAACAGCCGTAAAAGTATACAGCTTTTCAGTAAGTTCCATATTTTTCCAATTACAAAGTCTAAATACTGTATTTCCAACGGCTCATTTCCCAACGGCATATAACGAGTCAGAAATAAAAAGTGGAACTGCATAACAGACACAAATTACCTAGACATACCATTGCACAGAACATAAGAAGAATTTTAAGGTAAATTTTCACTGCATTTATGCAAATAGCAAGGTTTTTCCGGGCTTAGGTATAACGCTGATGTTTAATTTTTTCCTAAGTTTGTATAATTAGCATGTGCTTTTAGAAAATTAAAATGTAAAAATTGTTCCTGTATTGTGCGAAGGTAATCCGAAGTATTAAACCTCTTAAAATGAGTTTGACTGAAACGTTTTTCAGCTTTTGTTTTGACTTGCCTTGTTTGATCGTAATCACAGTTTCCAAGGGATTGTCGCATTTTAAGCTTGTTTGAATAGCTGTATAATTTTCCTAAAATAATAATATAAATAAGAACATATTTTCCAAGTGTGTGTATTTATGTGCAATAAAGTATAAATAAATATCTAAACGTCGAGGTAATCTCACATAATTATGGATTTTTCATGCGCACTTAAAAATAACTCTAAAAAATAAATTAGTTATCTTTCACCGGTGTAATCTCTCTCTTTTGTAAAGCTAAAATAAAGAAAATTAAAACTTCTAGTCTCAAAAGCTAGTTTAAATTCATAACCCTATAGACGGGCAAAACCGCGTGTGCAAGCAAGTTCGATTCCAGCCTGATAGTACGTAAATCGTTATCGATTCACGCGGACTAACAATTTGTCATCTTGTAAATATAATTTTCATAAAATTCAAGCTTTTGCATTTTTATAGTGGTTTCTTAGGTTTATGCGAATGTTAGACATTGAAATGAAACTACTTTTACGGATTTTATCGCGGTTTAATTTTTGATTTCAAGATATCACCTACTTGGGACCCAATAATACAAAAACTCAAGGCTAAGGCCAAGAGCAGCGCTGCAAGACATCACGACACAGTGAGCTCATACTGCGTAGGTCGGACCACGAATAATTAATCAAAAATATGAAAGTAGAACGAGCAACATCTTCTGTCAAGACGAACACCATCTCAGCCTGCCCGTGACCATGATACCTGCAAAGGTGTCGAAACGTCGGGAACTACAATCATTTTTTTTCTAAAATGGGGTATTCTAAATTGACTTACGAAAAATTTCCAACACTGGTTATAGGCTCTGTGAATAAAACTTGCTGTTGTGAAAGCGAGACGATACAATGCCCTGTAGATAGCGCTATCTCACTTCTGCAAATTCAATGGTATTTCTTTAAATGCTCATAGTACAAGCAGTATTGATATTTGGGAAGTTTTACCTGAATTTTTTTTTTTGCTTGCATGCATCATGTATTGTCTGATCTATTTTTGTTATTATAGTATACGGTATCCAGCTATAAATTTCCAGGAAACTCGCTATATCGGCTTTAAATATTCCAGTACAGTACTATTTTTTTCTTTAGGTTAACGTAAAAGAGAAACTCTATTACTGAGGCATCTGCTATCTGTCCGTGTGATACCAGGCTGATGATTGTCTTATGAGCCTTGATAATTAGACTTAAAAATTTCATTGTGGTTTTTCGTTAATGTCGTTACAAGAAAAGCATTTAATTATTATAAAAGTAAAGATCGAGGTTCAACAACGTGATTATGCAAATACATAAGAAAGAAAGAAAAATGGCTAAGTGTTGCACTTGCTTTAAAATAATTTCATCCATCAATCGACAATTAGCCTAGAAATCGAATGAAAAAATCGATATATAAACTCGAAACACAGTACCCGATATAAAGTAAAATTTAAAATACATTATGCAAATGTACCGATACGAAACTATCCGAAACATATCTCTTGATAATCGAATATCGTCTGAATTATAGAGCGGGGACTCTACCACCATTTTTTAAACTGACACTTCAGCTGGTGTGGAAGCGAGACAAAGTGCTACATGGTGTAGAGCGGCATCTCTTTCCGCAACTTCGACCGTTTTTCTCAAGGTGACAGTGGTAGGCCCCCAGTGCTCGTACCTGCCACTCGTAAATAACAGGTTAACACCGAATCGCTGAGACAACGATTGTTCTAATCGATTCCACCTCTCGATTCTCGATTTTACTCCTCGATTATACGAACGTTTGTTTATAGACTTGTGTACTGTTTATAAATGTATTACCTCGTCTTTGGATGTGTTTGTTGGTATTGTATGAAATGTGCGGATATTTTTAATGTGGTTATTCTAAAACTTTTCGTCTCCCAATTTTATGCAGTCACGATTTTTTAGAGATTCGTCGCGAAGGATAATCACTGCTCTTATTTAAACTTCATTTTCAGATTACAATTATTGTATTGAGATTTTTGAACGATATAGAATAGAAAAATATTAGAAAAACGGGTAAACACAGTCTTTGGAATTTACACAGAAGACTCGTCTTATGCACTATTTAAAGAAAGCCTCCTTCAGGCATGTTTGAAAAGTCATATAAATGCTCTAATTCTTTAAAAAGATTTGTCCTTACCATAATATTAGTTTCCATGGTACCGGCAACATTAATAAATTATCACCTGTGAAAAATTAGACTATCTAGCTATCTCAAAATACTTAGTGTCAGACGGACGGTCAGTATGTAATATAGGGCTCCAGTTTTACCCTATAAGCAGACATCCCTAAAAAGCAGAGTATTTAATTTCCCATACAATTAACAACCTAACTTTCTCATAGTAAAGTCGAAATTCGTTTCCACCTCTACCTAGCCTCACAGCCTATTCCAAGCCTATAAACTAATCAAAGCAAACTGTCTTCACGTGTATGTATTTCGTTGTTGGTTTAGGAATCTCAGATCTGTTGTACATAATTATGTATGTATATATGTATGTACATCTATTATGTATATTGGCCTGCGGTTGAACATACAACTGTGGATTCGGTCGCTTTGTGTGTACTTGCTATTGTATGCTGTATTTTAGTTAAACGTTGCGTTTCAATAGATTATGTTTATAATTACGTGTCAAAGGAATGTAAAGGAATCATTCATTTATGTATTTCAGCCTATTTACGGGATAACTTCAAAATAATATTATAATATCGGTTTTGTCATATATATGGGATCTTGTTCTTGATGTATACCATGCGCGAATGGTCCCGTGGCTTTTGTTTGGGTTATGAAAGAAAACAAACATCATCATCATCATCATTATCATCATCCTCCACAGCCTTTATGCTCCCACTGCTGGGCATAGGCCTCCCCTTTCTCGTGCCAATGTCAGCGGTCCTGTGCCAGCCTCATCCAGACTCGACCCGAGATCTTTTCTACAATAATACAATACAAAATCATAATGAATATGTAGATCTCTGCCAGTCTCATTGGGTCAACTGAAAACAGTAATTGGCCCTAACATCTTAATATAATGAGTAAAAAATCTTTCAAATTACTTTCGGTTAAATGATAGATCTAGTGATTCTCGTTGTGCTAAATTTTATTCCCATGGAGAAAAACCTTTGTTCGGTGCTTTTAAAGCATGGAAGATATCGGGTAAGTTAGCAATTAATTACCTATATTTGTACCAGCCCCGGCGATAACGGCTTAACCGAAATTATCAATTAAATTGTAGAGCAAATATTCATCCACGGTCCCGTCGCTCAATATCACGAAATCGTTATTCAGTAGAAATTTAAAGCGTCGGCATAAATATATGTGACTGGTTTTAGCTGACATGAAAATTACAGTTCCAATGCGAATGTGGGTCACATAGTTTTTCCTGTAATTATTTTCAGTGTGCAGTTTTCAGGTTTCAAAGTGAGCTGAAACCAAACATGTTTTTATAGAGATTATTTTCTGCATGATATAAATACGGATTGATTTCAATTTTTGTTACGTTTTTTAATGAATTTAAAAAGACTGCATAGAGTCGCTGTGAGTTGATAATTGAAGAGTGAGTATCGAGTAAAATCTGATGTTTGTAAGAACTTATTGGCGAATTTATATATTTGTATAGTTTTTGATTTACTAATTAAGTTAAAATTAGTTGACTTGTTGTCCTTAAATGAATGCTGTTTTTAAGTGCAGGTAAGTATCGGATTCGGTTTTTTCAAAGTGACGTATTAGTTTTTTCAAAGGTTTGTTATTATTCGCCTGACACCGTTTTCTCAGTGATTTCTAGAAACTTTTGTTTCATGTAAATCTGAACTGCTCAGAAAAACGAATTATCTCAACAATATTAGTATCCAACTTGTCTTAAATGTATGCTCGTAACTGAAAATAAATTAAATAAGTCAGTATCACAAAGATTAATTTCAAAAAGCTCGGAAAAATCCGTCACCATGTTAAGTGTCCAAAAAGAAAAATGTACGAAAATCCTCATACGAAATTGTCCAAAAATGCCCGTACATTGTCACTCTCATGTTAGGTTTTCGAACAAAAGTCACGTTATACGTAAGTAACGTGTTTTGAATGTCATAGTACGCTCAAACTGACGACTATTAAAGTAAAAAATGTGTACTGGATCATTCTGTGAGCATTTATAAAAATCGTTTTTGGATTTTAATAATTATCGAAGGGCAAGAACAGAAATAAAAACTGAAGATCCGTTGCCTGCTCGTCTGCCCATCTGTCTGTCACTAGGCTGAATCTCATGAACCATGCTATCTAGCTATCTTGTGGTTAACTATTCTATTTTGAAAATTCTTGTTAAGCTGTTTGTATGCCGACAACCGAGGGGTTGAGGTCACCACTTGACTCTAAACCCACTGAGCGCGTTTTGTCGAGGGTTCGATCTCCGCATAGAACAAATTTTTGAGTCATCCTCAATGGCTTGTTCTGAGTCTGGGTGTCTTTGTGCATATGACTGAAATGTTTGTGAAAGGCCTACGACTACAGGAATAAATTAGTCACTGCGAGAATGTTTTTTTTTAAGAAGGAAGGAAATAAAAAAAGAGTTACAAGAGATCAAGTTTTGTTTTTAATAAAATAGAGTGTTGTTGAACGAACCTTGCAAATCTAAGCTCACTCTTAGAGTAGTGAGAAATCATAGTGAACCGATTCCCAGTAGGTTTTATACAGCATTTATTTTTCAAAGTATTCATCGACGAACACTCAGGACATGTTTCTTAGAAATATGTCACATACACATGTCTTTATCTTTCCAATTTATCTGCGTATTTAGTTCCAAGAAGTTGTATTCTAAGAATTAAATAATAATATTGAATTTTGAATTTTTCCCACGTTTTTTTTATACAATCACTTTCTTGTTTGTTTGTTCGTCGTTCCAGTTGGATTTTTGCAACTAAATTTTGAGGCACTTCTTGACAAGCTAGCACGCTGAAATTTTCAGAGTACCTTCAAACCTGATGTCAATGCAATTTACAACTACAAAAACGGCTGGATCGATTTTGATAAAATTTGAATGAAGTAATATATAAAAACGTTTGTATTTAGACTTTTAAAATCTATTTTTTTAAAGATACCCTATTAAATGCCTAATAAAAGTCCTTAGTCATGGGCTGACGAGACGTCGACTCTGTATCGTTAAACTTCACTTAATTTCAATCGTTACTCACTAAAAATACACACAAAAAGCTATTTCGAAATATTAAAATCAATCCTTTTACCATTCACGAAACTTTCTAATAATTTAACAAAACATTTCTACGAGCTAACTACAGCTTATTAATATAAGCGGCTAAACCCATTCAGTCTGATTAGTGTCGCTAACTTTCAGAATCCTCAAAATTTAGAAGCTAACTAGATTAATGCACCGAATTTAGTTTAGTGTTAATAGCTTAGGGAATTTTCATTGCTCATTTTCGTAGCAGAGTTTAAATATATTTAACTTATTGCAGTATAGTAAACTGAATTTTATTGTTGGATGGTAACATCTTTTTTAGGGATAAAAATGCTTGCTTACTGAAGCGCTGTCTGTCGGTCTGCCCGTATTTCACCAGACTGTTTCGCATGATTCGTGATAATCAGACAATATAACATTTCACAGATGGTGTATTTCTTGGGTTACAATAAAAAAATACTAAAAATTAACATCGAGGTTAGGACGGTTTTCACGGCAATTAATTTATTAAGTGACTAATAAGGACCTTAATATTTTATTTCTATATATTTTAAGGATTTCACGAAACCCCATTTATCTAAATACGTAGTGAAAAAATATACCAATATATTCATCTTAAATCAAGAGTACATAAATGTAATAGAAAAACAATTCACACGACAAATCTCGGCCACCTATAAATATTCCTCAACAGTCCACGTACAGCGCATCCCACAAGTTGCGCTTGCCCACGTTTATCTATAGAGTATTTTCAGTGCACAACCTTATTGTTGTAGAGTACAATGCTCGTATCGGCCGGCTCACAATACGTATTGTTCACATTGTAGATAAAGGTGTATTCAATGACTGTTCGATGGAAAAATAAGATTGCCTTTGTTTAAGTGGGCTCGTTAACCAAGTTTCGGGGTGAAAGGGAAAGAAAAATGGAAAAATTGAGGAAATATAGGTGGAAATAGACAGGAAAAGTTTTGAGGTATTTATTGTAGCTAAAGACTAGCTATTGTCCGCGACTTCGTCCGCGTGGTAGAAGATAAGTTAGGAATTGTTGAACGAAAACCCTCGATGATGAATATTTTCCCCCGCTTTTGTTACATTTTCCATTGTATCTTCGCTCTTATTAGTCGCAGCGTGATGGTATATAGCCTATAACCTTCCTCGATGAATGGTCTATTCAACACAAAAATAATTTTTCAATTTGGACTAGTAGTTTTTGAGATAAGCGCGTTCAAACAAACAAACTCTTCAGCTTTATATATGAGTATAGATATAGATTTGGACACGACGAAGCTTGAATTTAGTAGTAAAAAAGGCAATGATCAATTTATGTATACGGGAAAAAATACGTATGCATTTATTCATTTAACTACATGATGTATACAAAAAATTGCACCATCCCCATTGACTCTCCAAAACATTTTAGATGTATAAACAAAACAAAATACAAACTTTGAACTAATTGAACTCCAAGAAATAGTTTCAAATCAAGTTTTGCTTCGTAATTTTACGTTAATAGGTATTCGCATAGCGAACGAAATTCCTCCGTTAATAATAAGACGAAAACCTCTTCTCCACGCCTATGTATAGGGACCTCTCTTCTCCCAAATTATTGTAAGACATTTAATTAAATTCTGAGAAAATTTTAAATGTATCATTGGCATCTATCAGGCATAGTGACTAAAAGCGACTGCCTATCTGACCTCAACCCAGTTACCTGGGCAACACGGTACCCCTTAGTCAGACTGGTTATCAGATTTCCTAGCTTCTGACTACCCGTAACGACTGTCAAAGATGTATAAATAACAGCCGGGGCCCACAATTTAACGTGCCTTCCGAAACACGGAGGAACTCGTTATGACATAGTTGGTCACCTATCCACAGTCCAACCATATCAAGCGTAGCTTTACATGTGATCGATCAAGAGAAAGAGCAGAAGAAAAAGAACTGTTAACGTCGTGGGAGCGAGATGGCACTATAATTACTTTAGAGCCCCGTCTCGCTTCAGCAACGGTAAGAATACTGTATTGAGGTCCTAGTGGTTTAGTAATTTCAAAGAGATTTCTACCTCTAATGCTAAAATTATATTTAATTAATTGTTTCAAATTATTGTTGAACTGAAATGTAAGTTTGAAGTTAATAATTAATTTGTTGGTATTAGTTTTAAGACAATTGTTATGAAACTGGTAGAGAAAGTCTTCTTTGTGTTTATAAATCAAAATAATGCCTAGATAGTAATAGAATATTATCCTCGAAACGATAACTTGTTGATTACTAACGATGACTTAGTAATTATCACTTAGTAAAAACGGTGATAGAAAACATGATGAGAAAGATATTAGAATTGTTAAAAATGACTAACTTTTATTCGAACGATTTTTATCAAACGTATCCAAAAACACTCGCACAAAATTTATCTTTAACACGAAACCAAATTTTAGTCGCTCAATCCGTTCAGGAGCTATGATACCACAGACAGACAGACACGCCAAACTCTAAAACACCTCACTTTTTACGTCAGGTTTTAAAAAAGCATTTACAATAATAATAGGATTCGTGGTATGTTAAATAAATGTATGAGAACAATTGCATTGCCATTTAATAAAGATACTATGACTATTAAACCATGAAAGTGTTCATTAACGAGTGAAAGTGAAGCCAGTATTTACATGGTCTAGTCTAATTGGATCTCGTATAAGGGCAGTGATACACTACTCCCTCAGAGCTTACAGCTCCCCCGATTCGGTATAGGGATGGCAAGAATTTGTTTTTTAGCACAGTTGTTTA
Source organism: Trichoplusia ni (assembly GCF_003590095.1). Classification (NCBI taxonomy): domain Eukaryota; kingdom Metazoa; phylum Arthropoda; class Insecta; order Lepidoptera; family Noctuidae; genus Trichoplusia; species Trichoplusia ni. Next base: position 4,039,054 of record NC_039501.1, read on the forward strand.
TATTTGAACTGGTTTGCTGTGGAGAGATGGGTAGAGTTTGAAATTGAGTGCAAAATGGATGGATGTAATTGAGAAGTGATGTTTTAATTGATGTGTGGTACGTTTAATAAGGACAATATAGAGCTTATAGATGGATATTACGGTTAAAATATCTCTACATATGTGAATTTCACAAATAATAAAATAAGAAAGAAAATAAGAAAGAAACTTAACTGGAAGTTATTCTTGAATGGATCTCCTATAGACACCTTCCAGCTCCAGCGAAAGATCGACTCTATGCCAAAATTGCAATAAACAAATTATGTCAAGTTTTCAGCTAATTCATGAATACAGACCTTCAGACAAACAGACAACGAGACAGCTGAAACGAAATAGAGAATTTTGAAGTTTTATTCAAATATTGTTTATTTCATTACTCTATAAATAAATTCTTTCGGGAGCCTATACTTTGCACGAACATTTTTTAATTACATTATTTTTACAAGGAGTCCTCGTCGTAATGAGTTTTTACTGCGCCGTCAACCCTACTCCATAGTCTCACACGGAGCATTAATTTGCATTATACTCTACGCGGTGCATAACCCTATAAAATGTAGTAATGGACAAGCTTATGCGCCATAAAGTGTTATTTCGCGTGAGCTCGGAATCAGCCGCGCCGTTCTGTTTTGATGAGCCGATTAGGTTCTAACACAAGGGATTCTCGCCTTTATAGTCTTTTACGGTTTTATTAGAAGTGATTCGTGAATTGGGAGCCGTTTGCTCTATATTTTGGGTATCCTGCATACAAATATTTTGTGTTATGGATAGGTTCAGTGTGTTTTGGTTAAGGGAAAATGTTTAGCCTAAAATATTATTCAAGTTTCATCTAGTGACTTTGAAACGAAATACATTTTCGAAAACCTATTTTGTTTGGTTTCCCTTATTTTGGTAGAGTATTAACAACTGTCGCGAGACGGATTCAGAATTATTTATTTAATAACGGTTATTTACGCGTATTTATTGGGATAACCACACTAATTTTGATCCCAACCAGAGTCCTAAGTGATTCAAATCTCAACCTCCCAAAACTTCCCTTACAGAAAACTCTGCATTTTCCCGATGACTTCAATACGTTGACAAATAAACATGTTATGTAACATGCCTACTATACTTATGTAACAGATTGCGGCCATCGACGAGCCAGCGAGGTCTTGCAACAAACCATCAGGATCAAAGTTGTGAGCAAATTGAAAATCTTTTGTCAGGCTCCACGCTATTTTGTTGGGCTTACCTAGATTGGTAGCGCTAATTCTGGCTCGGAATTGTATTTTCTGTTCCTGTTTACGTTTTAAAGCCTTTAGGTGCTTAATTAACATAGGTTTGAAGGTATAACGAGATAGCTGAATAAAAACTCTTTTTTTCTTTGGAATCAAAGATAATTTAAACAAATTCAATCTTCTCTCGGTGTTTTTTAGCAGTGCTCCTGTAGCTACCTTCTAGCTCTAGGTTTAGATCATTCCATGATACGTAATACTGTTAAAATATCGACTCAATATGAAACCGAGAGGTGGGTTCATTAAATTTGAAATATTTGATTATAGGCAGACTGACAACAGGACTAGTGAAAAAGAAACAACGCATAAATTATATGCATTTGTCAGTGTTCGAGATAGTCGTCGATGTATCGTAGAGTTTATGTAGAAATAGTAGGTACTTGGGGTCTAGTGGTTTTCGAACCTACAATAGGACTAAAATTTTGCTTCTCCTGATACATCTAATGGGAATCATAAGTATGTCTGTATATGAAACCTTGCATTAACCTTGCGTTAAAATATTGTGACTTTTTGCAGTTATTACCCACATCCTTAATGTAACATTATAAAATCAGTAATATATACGAGTAAGCAAGCTTACTGAACAACTGAAATGTACATCAAAAGGTACATTGTAACAAAAAATCTGTTTGTGGATCGATGAACTCTTTCAGGCAGAATATTCAACAATTGCGTTTCAAAATGAAAATAAAATACTACATACATATGATACGAATGCTGTCAGTGCTTTGAATTAATATAACCAGTTTCATGATTCTACTTTTCATAGTAATTCCGAACGCCTGAGGTAAGTTTTTAGAAAGAAAAGTTTCACTTTAACGTCAAACAACTGACAAGCTAACGTTATTAAGCGGTAGAGGCTTTATAGATTCTAGAAGAGACATTTTCATATAAAAATGTAACTAAATTGAAGCTCTCCTTTTACTGGGTAAAGTAAAATTGTTTAAAGGTCTAAAGAAGGATTGAGCATTAATCACCTCGCTTGCTTACGATTTGGCGATTCCAGTTTAAAAGCTTTTGGTATCTAATCTAAATTTGTCTCTGAAAATCATATTTGATTTTGGTCGATGCTTTGTATATTATAATGATTGATTTTGACACATTTTTCAAGCCAAGCCAAACTTAATGGAGAAGAATTCGGAAATCAGACAATTGGTTTAAAAGTCTTCTAAAATTCATTGACATGCCAACTTACTCAATGCAAAATGTCGTGGACAGACAGTAGTCTTCTGACTGTTTTTTTATGTATAGGTTTGGTAAGTAATCACGAATTGTAAGTATTGTTGTTAAAAAGTGCGGACTGCCCAGACTAATTTCATTGAATCGAATCCCGCAACATTGTATTTACAAATCCTTTGCGTATTAAAAAGTGATGATTACTTACTAAAAACTGTGATAAAAAAAATGCACTGCACTGCATATAAACTACAAAGTAAAACTGGAAAAAATCCAACATAGTTTGGACAGCTAGTCTTTAGCCAGCCTGTCAACGTAGTAATGACGTCACATATGCCAGTTAGGTCCAACGACTCGCTTTTCGTCTCACGAAGTATTTCATTTAATCTCAATCCTGTTCTTAGTTGAATCACTGACAATTTGTCCTGGTTTCCTATACAAGATTGGATTCTTTCCGGGCACGTCTAATCTAGATGTTCTGACTAGAATAAAAACTGCACTGTTACAGATATAGGGTTTTCCTTCAGGTTTAGAATGAAACTTCATTTTAGTTTCGTTTAGTATGCGGAAAGATCAAAAAATGAAATGCTTCGAGTGCAATTATTTAGATTAAAGTGCTTTAGTATTTGTAAGAAAGATAATAATTATGAATCGTTATAAATCATCTTTAAACATTTTGAATATCTAGCACAGTTCGTAAGATACAGCCTGACAGAGAAAGCCATAAAGCATTAGGGTTCCGTTTTTAAGGAACCCTATAAAAAAAACAGTTACGGCAACAAACGTAGTTTACGTCGTTGTCAAAAATTCAATCTACGTAGAAATCACTCCAAACCACACTAAACCGAAGTCCCAACAGACAGTTTGAAATTTTGGCGTTTCACTATTTATAAAATTATTCAGTTTTTATTGATGTCTCATCTAGTAAAACTACATCAAACCACCGCACATTATATAGGGCTAAGTAAAATTTAGAGTCTGTGTGAAAAGGGGCGTACATGTATATTCCATTCTTTGTGTAGCGAGGGACTTTTATTGTTACCGCCAGAGCGCTTTGAAGTTTAACTGGTGTTATTTCAAGGTCACAGGTTGGAGTGGTTTTAAGCTGAAATTGAAACTGAAACAAAAGAACAAATGAATTGTGTTTTTTGTTGTGTTGGTATATGAGTGTTGAGGTTTTTATGTTTTATTTGGACTAGTTTATCTTTTTGAGTTTCTCTCTCTTTTTGGGCTTTTTTAGTCTTTTCAGTTTGTGATCATGAATTGATAGTATTGTTGTTGAAAAGAGTGTTTACTGCCAACTAAAACTTCGTAGTTTCAAATCCCGAAAAACAAAGTATTAACGAATCGTTTGCGAATTAAAAAGTGATTATTACTTGCTAAAAAGTTTCCATTCGAAACCTGGCGATTAACGATGAACTGGTTAACCTTTATAAAATATGGTGAAGCTACCTAGATATTACGCAACAAAATAATCTTATCAAAATTAAATTAATCAAGATTCAATCCATCACAAATTCAAAATGATAATCCACAAATCACTCGAACAAATAATCAAGATAATAGGTGAAAATGTAACAAATGACTGCTACATAACACCGGCCTTATAATTAATGACCGGCCAATCCTTTCAGTATCGAACTTAATGAACTTAGGAGAGGACACACTGTCCGAAATGTAGAGCAACTTCTTGACAGTCGAGTTTAGTTTTTCTATGAAATCGGTGCAAAGAGTTTTTAATACGACCCCGTTGTTATGTTTGTTCGTCTTTGACGCAAAAATTACTGAACGGATTTAGACGAAACTTGGTACACAGATAGTTTATAATTAGGATTAATATACAGTTTATGTTCTTGTAGGAGCATTTTCGATTTATAGCTGGCGGGTCTGCGGGCAGCAGCTAGAAGTAGATTTTTCAGTATTCTGCTGTTTGTATACTTATATTTTAAAACCTGGCTTGATAGATTTCATTGTTACAGTACTTGGGATTAGTTGATTATACAATTAGACTATTTAAGAATGCTAATTAATTTCATCGTTTCAAAATTACCTGAAAAAACTATGTTTGAGTTACAAATTAAAAAGGGGTTATTATTTTCTTGATCCCATGAAGCCGTACCATGACCAGTTGATACTGGGCAAGTTGCTGTTCTTAAAGCTTTTGATTAAAAATATTTCCGATACAAGCAATATGGCAAAACTGGTGATAATAGGGTATCTGACTAAAACACTTTAAGCAGTTTTCCAAAATTAATCCTCATTAAAAATCTAGAAAGATTAAAAGCACTTGATGATAAAATTTAAGTTAGGCATGCAATATTTTTTGAAAATCTAACTAATGTGCTTAACAGATTTATTTTATCAAATATAGGGGAATGATGATCCTATTAGCAGTCAAAGTGTAATTCATACACATTGTTTGATAATAAGGTGCGTTTTTGCGTGCTTTCTTATTTAGAAATAACAAGTACTTCAATTCAGCTCGTAATATATAATATCTGTATGTCCAAAGAAATAGATGTAGCCACTCCAACCGGATTGATTTACGCAGCTTCTAATTATCAGAGAAGAGATTGAAAGTAATTCAGTGAAACAACGTCTTCGACGGGATAAGCGGTAACAGATTGGATAAAATTTATCCAAAGGATCGATTCGCTTGTTTATTGATAAAGGATAGTGAGGTGAATTTTGATTGATGTGGTCTGAATATCAGTTTTAAATTAGATAAACCTTTATAGTAATACCAACTGGTATTTATCTGTACCAGCATGTAATATCAGCAGCATACAACTGTTTGCCAGATACCCACTCTTTTTTATCGGGATTGATTACCCAAGTGAGCAAAGTTGCTTCACAACGCTTGCTAATGAATTTTCATTATAAAGCCTTTGTTGCTTTTAAAAAATCCCATCGTATCCCCAATAGTTTCGCCGCTGGGATATCGACCCACTCTTGTTAAATCATTGTAATCTTTAGCTAGCTATTGAAAAACAGGACTCTCACTTTAAAACAATCAATCCTTGTGTCGCAGTGGTTCACTAACATTCAAGTCACATGCACAAACATAACCCTTCTTTCCTTTCTATCTACTTTTTTTTTCATTGAACTTTTCAATTTTCATCTCGCGAAATCTTCCAAACCATTCACTAAAATACAGGACAATTTAAGCAGTCGTCTTTGACACATAATATTCACATAAATAAATACTAAATCCCAGTCTGAAATTACGTACAAATTGTCTTCTAGCTAATAATACAACAAATATATCGTGTTACAATCTAAATACAGAGACTATAACCTGCCCCTATCGTTACAACCTATAATTGTTTGACCAAACATTGTAATGCTGGAGACAATTATCTATGTACAAGTTTGTGAATTAGTATGCAGTTGTGTTTAGATTGTATACGTCAATCTTATATGAGAATGTTAGGTAATGAAAGGTACCTATTATAGGCAAAACATTTGAAGGACAAGAGGCAAAGTAAGAAGTATTGTAACTTGCCTGTAATGTCCCTCTGTTGGTCAAATGCCAGCAGTAGGATTTTATTAAGATGCAGACTTTGACCTGGTGGAAGCTGCTAGGTCTCGTTGGATGCAGGTGGCAATGAACCGGTCGCGCTGGAGAACTTATGGAGAGGCCTATGTCCAGCATTGGACAGCTATAGGCTAAGATGATAATGATGATTAGTCAAAATTTATCAAATTTTTATGGGACCAAATTACAGCTACAAAATTGGTTCATCAAGACTAATGTTCCGACGAATAACATAAATAAAACCCGACGAAATATTAACCTCTTTTATTAAGTTATTTGAAAAACAAAGAAAAAGGATCCAAAAGTTAACAACAAAAAAGTTGTATAATCCCATTCCATTCCCTACACCACACAACCAATTAGCAGAAATAATCCTCACCATTCATCAAACAATACAAAGTATCGTCACAATAATAACTCTAAAAATAGAAATCCAATTATTTTTACTTTTAAACGACTACAAAAACAGACGACAGGCAATTTTAATAAAACACCAAAGGAATAATTAAAATTCACCAATTTGCATACATATCACGAATCCATTTCACAACAATATTAAGGTATCTGGGTCATTGTAACTTTACTCATTCTGGCCACTAAGGGACACTTAATCAAAGTGACATACAATCCATCACCTTTAACACAGCACCTTTAAGAACTTCCCTTTCAATTCATTATGCTAGCACCAATGATAAAACGGCTGCAATTTTTCAAAGACATGACTATAATGGCTGCAAAATGCCAGAAGTATTCAATAATTTTTTCCATTGGTTTTTTTGTGTTGGCGCACTGTGCAGCGAGGAGGAAATGTTCAGTGTTCGAAATCAGTGATTTTAGGGTATCGTGTTTTTGTCTGTTGACATCAATTAAAATTCGATTTACTTGTGAATGGAAGTGTTTCTGAATTATTCCGTGTGATTTAGATGGAATTTCACTCTGGGAGTTTAATCTTTAAGCTTTATGGGTTTGTGAACACTGTCGGTGTGCGTTTGTGTGTAATTGAGATATAACGGATAGCCAAGGTTGAGGTCACCACGCCAAACCCTCTGAACTCGACGTGCGGCGGGGTCGATACCTGCGTCGGACAAGCATTTGTGTAATCCACGAAAGCTTGTCTTGTGTCTGGGTGTTTCTGCATGCAAAAAATCTTTTACCAATATATGTGAACCAAGTTGCGTCTATATCCCTTCAATGATTTTTGCGTGAAATAGTAGCAAACATCAGCACATACAAACTTCCCCCTTTATAATTTTAGTAGCAATGTTCTGAATGTTCACTATATCGATTTAACAATTACAACAAAAATCGATAAATCCCCAATTCAATTCCATTTTAAACCACACAGTGGTTTATTTAGACCTCTTTCTAAAGGAAACTTTCAATCTCCTACGAATTGGCCTCACCTATCCATTACATCCATATTGTCACATAGCTTTTAGACGCTTGCGACTAATCGCAAATCGCTGCGATTAGACTCAACTCACAGAAACAGACCTTAAAAACTTTTCGATCATCTTTTATGTATTCTTGCTAACCACCATCTGTTGCAAGACTGCGATACAGAATGTTTACCACGTGATCTAGAAGGTAAAATGCGTTCAAGTATGCTCTACTTTAAAAGTAGAGCTACTTTCGATGTGTGGATTTAGTTGTTCAAGTTACGTAGAATGCATAAGTTTGTTTTGTTGATTTATGTCGGTTGTAGATGATACGTAAGGATATGATTTAAAATAAGTTATAATACATATGTAAGTATTTTAAAATTAAATATTGAAAAAGCATAAAATTATTATTGGGCAGGGGGATAGTATGTTTATGGTAATGTAAATTGATTCCATTTAATGGACTACACTCATAACGAATTGCTGAGGTCGCGAAACCAACTCCACTGTGCGCGACTTGTCGCGGGTTTGATCCTTTCGTAAGACAACCGTTTGTGATGTGACTTAAGTGAATGTGTAACCCTCCGCGACACAAGGAATTTATTTTTTTAATGGGATTGAAGCCCTTTTAGACTAATCACTATTACTAGCGTTAACAATCTTAAGATATAATTTTATTTTTGATATTTTTCATAGTCATTTTCCTTTTAAATCAGATGATTATCCGCTCTTTCATACCAATTACTCGAATAAAAAATCTCAATCATAATACCATAAACAGTAACACTATTACAAACTTCACCTGTCCCGAGTAATCCTAAAATAACTACATCCTTTGATATTTTCATTCCAGTATTAAACTTAAAAATATTTATAGAGCGCATTTCCCAGCACTAAAGAGTCTAGTTTTCTATACGAAACGTCTTCCACGTGAGAATGCTGGTAATATCCGTTCAAATAGCTTCTGATGTTGGTTAGAGGAACTTGGAGATTGACTGCGGATGCGCTGGCCTGGTTACCACAGGTTTATACATCGATATATTCCTTTGGAATCTCGTAAAATGGATATGGTTATGTGGTTTTAGATGGGTTGGATATTTTATGTATGCTTAGAGAAGTTAATTTATTGAATATTTTTAATTGGTTGTTTTTAGCATTTTTATGCTACGACCATATTTCCAGGGTCTATATACTACGCTCTAGGTCTAATTATTTTTATTAATACTTATTGTTCATGTTATTGTACTTTTTTTATTTCTTAAACTGTGCACTACGGACTGTTTCCCCATATGTTGTTCCTTCTGTAAAAAAGCGTTTTCTTAGCGGTAAGACCGCCCATTGCGGCAACTTGTAACTGTATATTTTCTTGAATTTTGTAACTTTATGTAGGCATTCAAGAATATAATATTATAAAGTATTGTTTAATGATTAACAGATATCATATTGATGATATCTGTTAATCATTAAACCATCACGTTACGCAGGCTACGCGACTCTGCTACGAAGCTACAGCGTAGCACAAAACACCAAACAATTTCAATTAAACTATTCGTTCTTATTTATACGTTATCCTTTCTCTTCGTAGATCTCGTATTAACTCTAAGAGCAGCAAACACACGTCAAAACAGCGGTAATAATTTAATATCACCGTAGCACTAGGGTAGAGTTCATAAATCTATGTTCCTAAGACACATCGTTGGACGAGTAATATTAACTTTCCTTGTATTCATAACAAGAAAACTCACTTCCAACGGGAACGTTATTAAATAACTGTTACTGTGCTGTCAGAATGTACAAAGTATTTTTTTTGGTTAATGTATTACGTTCAAAGTACTCTACAATACGAGGAAATCACTCTTAATCTCAATATCTGCATGTCATAGCATGCTAAATGAAAGTATCGGAATATTGTTACTGAAAATTACTCTTAAATTAATTGGATCAAGGTTGCAAGTGTTTATTGAAAATTAGCCTGATATTTTTTATGTTCATCGCAAGTATCTGACATGGAGGGATTGTGTATTGCTCTAAGAAATATTATGTGACAGCTAACGCTCTAAATAAACGCGAAATATGCAAATTTTATATTATATTGTCATTGAAAAAATAAAAGTATTGGAAAACAAAAATTGTATTGTGGGTATGAAACTTTTTATTTTAGACCGAAAAAAATATTTTATTTGGAACCTTTTTAAAAGGTTACTAAATTCCCCTTCAAATAATATTGCAGAACATTTTATGCGATCATAAATATCGACACACGAACATAACGTCACAGGAATAACAATTTAAGTAATGGTGTAATACAATTATGGCATAAAATCCTCGCGTATAGGAGTAACGCTTGAGAATTCGGATCCGGAATTACCGCCTTCGGAATTGCAGGATACAGAATTGCCGTGGATCCGTTCGAAATCGTAGGTTCGGCAATAAGAAACTTTTTTTTGGAGAGCACTGAGCTAGATGTAGGCCAATGTCGTCATAAGAGTGAAATCAGTATAAAATAATGGCGTCGAAAGCACTCAGATAAGACAGCGCAAGAACATTTTATTTCGAAACGTGAATTTTCGATTGGTTCTCACTGTATATGGGACTCATTTATATCAATTGAATTGGCTAAAATTCATTTAGAAAAGGTTTTTAGATTTCCAGAAATTGAACGCTTAGATCCTTTGATTTTTGGACGTTTTATTTTTATAACGTCAGAACTTTGAATCACCGATTTAGATCAAAACCATTTATACGTCACTGTACTAGAACAGAAAGTATTCGAATTTATGAAAATATTTTTAAAATGTTGTTCGTACTAAATTATATTTAAATATACGGTTCAAAATAAAATAAATCCATTCAAATTGGTCCTCGTAAATCTACGTGTATAATATAGAAAAAAATACCAACGGGGAAATCCGAAAATATACGAGCCGAAAATTCCGAACAATTTAAAAACTCCAACAGAACGTTGTCACGACATGAAAAAGCTCAAAAATCAAGTTGAATAAAACTAAAAAGTGCACTGAGGACGCAGTGACAAAGTAACAGGTCACCGTGACATCGTAACTGTTATAAATCACAGTGTATCATGCACTGGAACAGGGGGCCTACCACAAAACTCAAAACAGGGACGCAATTCTGCTATTTACAATTGCCGATGAATGAAGAGAAATTGGATTTAAATGACATTATTCATATTCTTTTAAACATTTTGCCAGCACAATAATCGAAAATTCTATTCGAGATGAAACACTCTTTATCAATACAATGACTGATAAATTTTAGTGCTGGAAAAATATTTAAGAGAATAAGAATAGCGTCAAATTTAATCCAATTTCCATTAATTCATTGGCAATCGTAAGTAGCGGAATTGATGCCTAGGCTTCTATACCGTTGAGGAAGCGAGACCGCAAACTGAACAATGTAGAGCAGCATCTTGCTTCCTCAATTGCAATAGACTTCCTTGACGATACTATGGTAGACCCCTGCTTCAGACACGATACGTGATATATCGCGGAACAGTTGACTGTCACCGTGAAAGACATTAGCCTAGTGTAATTTGTAATGTTGGACATCCATATTTTGCTTGTACAAAAACTGGAAAAAGGTTTTGATGCAATCGGGTGAAAAGTAGATTTTTGAAATACAGGATTACGTCATACGATTATGTGGAAAAGCTTTAATATACTGTAATTCAGAAAGTTTTGAAACCTTGTAAATTCAATGATCATAAAAATAATGAAAGTATATTTTTTTTTGGTAATGTACGAATTATAAGCGAACTTTAAACCAAAAAAAAACATCTTTTCCAAGAAATTATTCGCTAGAAATAAAGATTCTCATTAACAATAACGTTAGAAATTCTTCTTTTCATCCTGATAATTATATTGCATACTTTATAAGCTCTCTTTCTCAGCGCTCTTTAAAATACGCTTTAAATTCATAACAGTCTGAGTTTTTATTTTACAACTCTTACTGTTCGTACTTCGCCAGATATATTGTGACATTCTCGAAATTAAATTTCAACAAGAATAACAGTATTCGTTGGAAGTGCTCCAAACAATAGCTTTAAGCCTTGCACGTCACAACCAAAGGCGATTAGGATTCACTTTATTATTTTTAAGAAAACTCTTTCCGTTTGAAACCGGAATAAAGAAGGAACTTTCAGGATCTTTTAAGGCTTTTAGGAGTTTTCAAATGTGTTTGTAGTTTGTGGAACAGACATGTCGATATAGCTTTAATGTCATTTTGTCTAGAGTTACACTGTGGTCGTAGTAAACTATGATATTATTTATTAGATTTGTAGATAGAACATTTAATATTATTGGTCACTTTATCATCAATATTTTTTTTTGACTATTTAACTTAAAAAAACTGTTTTTAGTTTAATATTTAAGTCAAAATCCCAAATTCTTTACCCATACCTTTGATAAAACGATAAAAAGTGCAATCCTTTTCTGCATTCTAGAATATAAATATTATTACCTCGAATGCATAAACCTGATTACAAAAAAATAACCTAACTAAGGCATTAAATCAACTAACATCCACGCCCATACAGTCTAACATCTAACAATAAAACTTAACACGAAAATGCGTTCACACGAACATACCTCATAAAATCGCAACGACACTTTATAGTATACATCATTCATGAGCATACCGCTACTATAGAGGAATATGACGGAACTAACCCATAAAAACCGTATTACGAAGCAAAAACTGCCAACATTATGGGCTACACAAAATGGTGTCCTATTATCCCATAGAACAATGGTTACGTACTTAAACGTGAAGGGTCCTCAAAATGGGAGGAAGAATCTGTTCTGTCGCGTTATCCCCTTAATTTTTTCCCCCAAATCTTGCTTCACAAGTTTTTTGGGGACTCAAAGAATATGTACTTGTGCTCTTTGATTTCGGTTGTACGATGTCAAGTGGGAGGGGATTAGTGACTTTTGTATCTGGATTTGAGGATTTAGGGTGTTTTAAAGTACCTGAGGGTTTATTAGGTATTTGAGCCTGGTGAATTTGGGTAGTTATGATGGTATTTTCAAAGATTTTTTTGGTTAGTAAGCCTAACCTTTTCAAATTAAAAAGTAAAAATTTCACAAATTTTCTACCATTTCAATCGTTTCTGTTTTGAAATAAAACATAAGACATAAAACATAAAACAAAAATTCTATTCCACCGTTCTAAGTTCTCGTTGTACCGTTCTCACTTTAAAATGTGACGTCATCTTGACTTTCACTACCTAATAAAATTAATCAAAACCCACTTAATATCAAATTAAAAGCAATTACACGAATCACAATTTCAAAGATCTAATTTCAAACATGATAAATCAACCTTTGCTCCCACTTGAGCAAAAGAATTATAATAAAAAAAGGAATTTCTCAATCTTTAGAAACTCCAACAATGCTGTGTGCCGCCATATTTCAATACCGGACCAAGAAAGGGGGGGGGGGTGCCAATTGACAAACAATTTTTCATCTTATTAAAGAGGGGAATCAATTTACCTCTACCCTGTTCAGAATTTAAGGCTTTATGTAAATTGAGAGCGAAACGATAAATTGGCTGTTTTTTTTTATTCTTTTGTGAATGGGAAATCGTTTGCCTGTGAATGGTCCATGGTTCGAATTGATCAGATGATTATACGTTTGATAAGTATCGTGATAAGGATATTCTGAGATTGCAAGTATTTTGTATATAATATAGTATGTCTTAAAAGGTTCGTGGTGTCTTGAAAAATGTTAGGTATGAATTAATTATAATAGCTTTATCGTCTGTTTTCGGCGTTTATGTCAGTAAATTGAAATTGTAAAAGAAACTTCTCCCGCACTAAGGAACTAAACCTCTTCCCCTTTTTTCGGACGGGATATCATCGAACCAATTCCGCTCTGTGTTGAGCGCAAAGGAGTGTAAGACTCCTACTGACCAAAACTGAAACAAATGTTTCTTCCTTTGCCCTTCGAGTACCGGGGCCACGGTAACCCGTTCTAGTCCCGACTAAGGTTCAAAGTTTTCAATTTGGTTGATTGCAATTATGATTCAACTAGCTGTTGCCCGCGACTTCGTCCCCGTGGGTAGAAGATATTATAAGTTATGATATATACCTGCCCTGATTTTTTCACATTTTCCATTGTATCTTCGCTCCTATTAGTCGCAGCGTGAGGGTTTATAGCCTAAAGCCTTCCTCGATGAATGGTCTATTCAAAACAAAAAGAATTTTTCAATTTCGATCAGTAGTTCCTGCGATTAGCGCGTTCAAACAAACAATCAAACAAACAAACTCTTCAGCTTTATATATTAGTATATATATAGAAGATATAGATTCACAGCTCTGTCAGCCTATGAAATGAAAAAAAAAATACTTTAAACAAAGAACATAGGTACCATTCAAAAATTAGACAAGCATTAAAGTTTCACAAAAGATTTCCTGTTCACATCCATAAATGTGTCAAGTCGTTTTCCATGGAGAAATCTTTTAGCTATTCCGGCAGAATAAGTTGGATGCTTCAAAAACTGCTTTTGAATAGTTCTGAAGTTTAACATTGTGTTCGCTGGTGTTGAATCGTCGACGTACGACTGTTTCATGCTGGTTAGGCGATGAACGATGGTTGGGAGACGGGAAATTTTGTGGAGATTTTTTGCCAAAAAAGTGGTTTGTCGTTTCAACACACAAGCTTCTTGTCACTTAAGGAGGTGAGGAAAACGTAGTAAATACTTGTAATGGGTTATTATTTGTAATTGACAAATCAGAGAATAGAGTGGAAGTTGTCAAAAAAAGAAGAATTGTTATAAGGACGTTTAGCGATTACTGTTTTATTTTATTTTTCGTTAGCTGATTGCATAATTCAAATTTCGTATGGACCAGCCCCTTAGTCAAGAATGGCACTTTAACAAGCCGATTAAAAACCTCGAATGAATGGAATGATAATATTGAAATGAGACAGCACAATACATTCCACGTAGTGTTATCTCGCTTTAACAATAGCAATGGAACTACTTCAAGAGCTCATAATACAAGAAAGTATATCACCTGCTATTCCAATAAACAAGATTTGAAAGGTAAGTTTGTACTATTCCAAATAAGGTTAATTAACAACCCAAAACAAAACTACCATCAAACAATTTTTACATGAATACATGTTCCATTGAATTTCAAATTAATTTAATAACACTTAATTATTCCCTTAATATGCCTCACTAAAATCCTCGTATCAATTATAATTTGTTTTGTCAATATTCCAGGTAATTTAACAATACCGACGTTATGTATTTGGTCAATAAATTTTATCGCACAAATTCATAGAGACCTCATGAATTATGCACTGTATTTAAATATTAATGAGCATAATAATATTCTGACCGATCGCAGTGCTGTAAACGGCGTTGGTATTGCTACTATGGTTAATTAATTTGGCGTATAATGAGAAGCAGTTGTACCAGAAGGTATCTAAATTACGTGCCTTGAACGGAACGAAAGCGTTAAGACCAATAATCTGCGTTGTAACCTTTTTTTCGGATTCCTTCCGCTTGAAAGGAGTGTCAGAATTCTTTCGACTAAAGCCCACTCATGTTCTCAAAATTTGCCCTTCGTGTACCGGGGCCACAGTAACCCTTTCGGACAACCTCGCTTTTGCTGGCATCAGCACTAATGGGCTCCACAGAGCTTGCTGACTTCTCTTTGAGGAGCGCGTGGAACACGAACGCGCCATCCGGCAAGAGCCTGTTCCTGAAAAAGCAACGCTACGAAAGAGAAGCATAATTTTTAAACGTGAAGTCGCTGCCGACATTTTCTTTTTTCAGTATGACTGATATGCTCAACCAAAAGTTGGCAATCGACTCTGCATGTAACGTTTCATCAAATTTGACAAAATATGTAGTTCACTAATCCTACAACTGCATCATAAAATAATATGTTTGGATTATTTGGTCTGTGGAAGAGTGATGCCACCTCTACAACGCGTACGGCGCTGTCAACCTGACTGGATAGCCGAGTGGTTGAGGTCATCACGCCAAACCGCGACGTGTCGCGAGTTAGATCCTCGCGTAGGACAACCGTTCGTGTGTTCCACGAATGCTTGTTCTGAGTCTGGGTGTCTTTGTGTATGTGAATAGTATTGCAAAAACCACGACACAAGGTTTAAATTTACTAGTGCGGGAGAGGTTTTTTTAAGAAAAAAATACATTCTTCAACAACATAACTTTAGAAGTCATTGTAGATCAGGGTTCACAAATCCAGTAATTTAACATATATTTCTTGAACCAGTTTCATTTTGAACTGGGTCAAAATAACAAATTTTCGAGGTAATTGTAAGCCTTTTAATGGTGTCTGTATGATAGATCGTTTTCATAATTACTTTATGGAAGCAGACGTTTTCTACGTTTAAAATTAAAATCTTTTCACTCGTTTTCGTTTCGCTCTAAATATGTTTTCGAGATATTGTTTAATATGTTGTTTTCATTATTAGTGTTACGCTTGGTACATTATCTTGTTGTATTTTCTTTATTCAGAATTCTCATAATCATTTTATTTCTTTTATCCCTTCCTTTTTTTGTCACCTAAAAGTTCACCCTTTCTTTTTCAGTTTTCGATAGTTTAACAAATATTTAATTAGAATACAAAGATCACCCAAATTCAAAAGATTTTTTTTTTAATATCATCATTGGTCACTCGCGGCTCATGACAGAGACAAGTGCAAGAAGAGTGGGGAGGCCTTTGCCCAGCAGTGGGACATTTCAGGCCAAATAATAATAATAATCATAACAATTTCATTCTTTTGCTGTAGGTACAACTTTTTGCCGGTGTTTATGTCAGAAATAATAATAACCAAAAAAAGTAGTTTAAAGTCTATGATTCAAATCTACAATTACCGATATCTTTATTTTTTGAGCTAAAATTACACTGTTATAACGAATTATATAAATTGTGAAATGCATAATCTTTTACACAATCCCAATTGACCAGGAAAGGAAAAAGATACGTGTAATAACAACTCAAATATCTTTACCATCTTTCAACATCCCAAAATTTTCCTCAAAAGAAAAAAAAAACATGACTTTCAAAACCTTTTGATGTTAAACTTTATATAGGTGCTTAGCAAATTAGATTTCTGTGTTTCGTCATCTTTGTTTACATAACTTTATATTATAAGCTTTGATGAGTAAGAGTAAGAGTGAGATAATACCTTGGGATGACCATAGAGCATTGGTGTGAGCAAGATGTCACTCTACAGTATGTAGTGTGCCGTCTCGCTTTGTTCGACAAGGTAGTATGGCACCACGGATATCCGAGTGGTTGAGGTCATTGCACGAAACCCAATGTCCGCCTCGTGTCGGTTCGATCACTCCCTAGGACAAGCGTTAGTGTGATACGCAAATGTTTCTCCTGAGCCTGGGTGTCTTTGTGCATTTGACTGGAATGTTTGTGAAACCCCCGAGACACAAGGAACATATTATTTAGTGCAGTTCAATGTATTCATGAGCTTATCGAAGTTGCAAAATAAATGTCGCTTGTATTATTAGTATTAGATATCTGATAAACATACTTATTTATTTCTGTAATCATATCATAGATCATTTATTTACACCTAGATATATTTTACCAAAAAATATAGTGGTCATCACACAAACATTTGTCGTAGGTGGGAATCGAACCCACGACCTCCGGTATAGCAGTCAGAGCTACTAAACACAAGACCACCTTGACTGGGCGTCATGGCTATAATATTAACTATTTTTTTACGAAATTTACTTTAAACGCGTTTCATTAAAATTTTAAAAATAAAACCGCCTTACTGTTTCCTATTTTGGATTTAAAAGTGTTATTTCAATAAAAATAATGACAGGTTTAAATGAAACGTTTTCAACGATTCAAATTACCAAAATATAAGTTTGAATTTCTGAAGTTCACTAATAACCGCTATTACGGTTTTGCTTAAAGATATCAATTTAGCTAAAACACTGTTATTTATAATATCAAGTAGTTATGACAATTTTGTCCCTGAATTAAATGAAAAATTTATTTTGATATAGACAAATAGTAATTTTGATCAAAAACAATCTGAAAAATAGATAACTGACAATGTTTTAGACTTAATTTCTTTTGTTCAACTATAAATAGCCATTTTCAACCTAATTAAAAAAAGGAGGTCGTTTTCATTCGTCTGTATTTTTCAACTGATTGTACTTCACATTATCTTTTATCCATTTTTTATTTTAATTGAAGTAGCTGTCATTTATTTCCATAATAAAATCATCAAATTCGGTTCAGTAGTTTAGTTTTATTTGAAATCAGATGTACATGTTTTGTGTCGTTAATAAAATATTATTATTAACAGATATGTATTCCTGAAAAACATATTATTCAAAACCGAACAAGAATTTATTTTAAACATAATAATATTAGAGAATAAATAACACAACATTGCATAAACAACCCACGCAAAATTACATGTCACAAGTTTTTATTTAAAGCTCTCAGACACAGTATGTAAACATTATAAGCTAACATTTATTACCTACCATCGTTTACATACGCACATACAATTTTTAATTTCATAAAACAAATATTAATTTTCTAAGAAACGCTTCGCGTGCTTTGAAAAAACCTGCAAATTGAAAATTTACTTTGCATTTCCCCCGACGGAGTTTGTTATTAAAAATAAATTGGAGATTTGATTTGATCGTAAATTGTTTTTAGTGATTGGTGTTTTTTCATATTGATAGTTAGAGCTTAGTTGGTTTGTATTTTTAACTAGCTGTTGCCCGCGACTGCGTCCCCGTGGGTAGAAGATATAAGTTATGATTTATACCTGCCCTGTTTTTTTCACATTTTCCATTGTATCTTCGCTCCTATTAGTCGCAGCGTGATGGTTTAAAGCTGAAGAGTTCGTTTGTTTGTTTGAACGCCCTAATCTCAGGAACTACTGGTTCAAATTGAAAGATTCTTTTTGTATTGAATAGACCGTTCATCGAGGAAGGTTTTAAGACGATATGAAGGATATGAAGGCTGTAAACCATCACGCTGCGACTTATAGGAGCGAAGATACAATGTAAAATGTGGAAAAAGCAGGGCAGGTATAAATCATAACTTATATCTCCTAACAACGCAGATTACGTCGCGGGCAACAGCTAGTACTAATATAAATGATTAAAAGACTCTCAAGTAAATATCGAAACCTATCATTTCTCAACCATTATTTTAAAACTACTTAAAAGCAATTTCTCCAGTAACTTTTAGAAGTGAAGTTATCAGGTAACTGTCTCCATATCAAAACGAACGAACGCTTGTGGAATCAAGATTGAAATTAACTTTCCTTTCAAATAAATTGGCTGGAATTTCAGTCTCGAAACCGAAACGGTATAACCGGTCAAGTACGAATCGAAGTTGCAAGACAGAATTGGCCTAGATATATACAAATAGGTGAGTAACATAAAATAAAAGGTAAAAACCCTGAAATTGATTGAAAATCCTCAAAATGAAATTTTCAGCTGTTTATCAATAAAGTTTTATTCAAGAATAGAATATTTATTTGTAAAACATCATCATCATCATCTCAGCCTATAGCTGTCCACTGCTGGACGTAGGCCTTTACATACGTTATCCAGACCGCGACCGGTTCAACAGTTCGGTCTTGTTAATCATAGTTACATTAATTAATGCTCGTGTTAAATATATAAGGGCACGCAATGCTTTGAAATTTCTCATGATTACTTCTGTTAACACCTAAAATAAGTAAAAACTTTTTAAGAGCTTACCTTTACATAAATGACTTAATAAACACCACAAATGTCTAAAAATATGAAGCCTATTTCTATTAAAACCTTAAACTTTACACAATCTTGAAATGAATTAAGATTTATTACAAGTAAAATATTATACCAAAAATTAAATAGCTGTTTATTTTCGACCAATCAGAATTATTAATTCTACTCAAAGACAAACCCAACTCAATAAACTAATTTTCAAATATCAGTAATTTACAATGGACTGTCCCCATCCTAATTTCCCCAAAAACGTGTCAACCAAGACTTGGTCGCAATAGCCACGTTTGCCCATAATTTGCCATTAAAACAGGCTAATTGGGGGGAATGGCGACTAAAGGAAATTTACCGGAGTGACTTTCCTTGTACCTCAGGTAATTCTGGCCTGGCGGTGACTATTGCGTGTTTTGCGCCTACTGTATTATTAGGGTGTGGGGTAAGTGACGGGAATATTATTGAAAACTGATTTTTGAACCAGAAAAATGGCTGAAGTTGAAAGCACATTTTATTATTTGGAGGTTTAACAAAATTGGGAAAAAAATATCTGTAATTAAGAACAGTGAATAAAAATTTCTCGTGAAGTAATTTTTCGCTGTAATTTGTGCCACATACTAAAGTCATTAGCCCTCATATCTGAAAAAATCTCTTTTCTATTTTTATCTTAATATAAAAAAAATACTCCCACAGTAAAACACTTAATCACTTAAGAGTTCCATAAACATTCAAATCACATTCACAAAGACACTCAGACTCAGGACAAGCAATTGTAGATCACTCAAATGCTCGTTCTACTAGGTGATCAAACCGGCGACATGACTCATAGTGGGTCTCAATCATTTGGCTATCTATTCAGTAAAATTTTAGGATTTAGTTGTAGTAAAACTTATTCTGAGCCTACCTAATTGGTATTTATTTATATAAATGTCTATCGCTATCTTTCCATAGTTTAAGACAAAGCCAAGAATATAATACCAGGCCAGTAAGTTTGTCTTGAACCAGTCTGAACTGAGTTCAACGATAAAAAGTTAATTTAACTGTTAATATCAGGACCTTACCAACTTGTGGAATCCCAGTTCTTAACCAGATTTAACTTTTTGACGTTCTCATTCTTATAAATGTCTCATTATTATTCAACTGTTCTTGTAGTTCTATCCTGCATAAAACTGGATATTTTTTGTCGTTAATGTCTTGCAGTAGTTACTGAGGTTGCAATGTATGATTTGTTTCAAGATTTTATTTAGTTTCACCTGACCCGTTGACTGTAATCAAATCTTGCAAGTTAAATTTGATTAACATCCCGATTTTCGATTGGGCTGAATTTTTGAAAGCGTGATCTGATTTGATGCTGGAGCTGGAAGGAGGTTATTTCCGCTAATTAATGCCATTGAGTTTAGGATTCAATTAAAATATCTTTTTGAGTACTTTGATACCAAAGCAAAAACAATCGAAAAGCTGTTTTTTCTTCACATTTGTTATTATGCGCTGTGTATTTCGTTTCTATCTGAATCATTCGATTGAAAAAAAACTTCGAGGGCTTGTTACTAGCTTCATTCAGTACCTTACCTAAAAGCTTGTGACTCCAATAAACAAGTTCAACTTCCTTTTTAAAATAGGTTCAAAATAGGTCTAATATACTACGCGAACAGAATAAATATGCAAGAAATTCTTATCATGCCTCTAAAATGAATCAGAAAACACTGGGTCTAATTGAAACAGTGGACCCAATTCTGCCTAACTATAACCGTCATAGGAGCTAACAGGTATTACGGGCCGTTTTCCGGGCCATTCAATTATTTTTTACGATCAGGTGGGACAAAATGGCCGTCAGATAAAACCGGGATACCCCACGTCCAGGCGTAACAACCTTCAAGGTATCAAGGTACTTCGACGGATCATATTTGAAAAGTTTCGTTATTTTTGCACGTTTGGCAGGTCTTAATTGAACCGTGTGAAATGGGCCGCCTAAATTGGACCTTTTTAATATGGGCGTTACATTTGTGTCTTTAGCTGGGTATTTAAATGCTTTTTTTATTTCATTTGAAGTTCTTTTTTTGTTTTGTACCGACCAGTAAATTTGACTTGAAATCGAAATGGATTATGCGTATTGTCAATTTTCTGGTTTTATTTTTGCTATAGAAATACTTGTAGCAAAAATGAAATCGTTTTGTCGGGCCATATAAATACCTACGTTTTATTATTGTCATCATCAGCCCTTGTCATCCTCACAGCTGGGCTTCTTCTTTACATGTCTCGATGAATCATCCATAGACTTATCTTCCTCACTAAGAACCAATGGTTCTTTTTCAATAATTTAACATTACTTGACATAGTCACAGACACTTATTCTGGGTGCAGCAACGTCTCCTGAAGCTTCATCAATCCATTCCAGTATATGACATTTCAGACCAATTTCTCGTATTGACATTATTAACAGAATCCTTAAAAAAAATTAAACAAGGTTCTTTTTTTTCTTTGACCTCTATTAAAACCCCCTTCACCTCATTTCCTTATAAACAATAACAATAGAAATACGCGAAATTTTCTACAGAATTTAAGACAGGTCTTGAAAAGCTATATTTTAAAACGCATTCTTCTGTTGTCATGTAAAATACATCTGCGAAAACATCCATTGGCAGCCTCCTGATAAAAGGTTTTATTTATATGTTAATTTGTTCAGGAGTTCCGTACCGTGTTTCCTGCTTTATGTTACTATAATATACAATGTAAGTTCATTGACTGTCACGAAGTTAACGTTTTGCATTTGTTTAAGTCTGGTTTTAATGTAGATGTTACTTTCGCGTTTGATAATGAAGATTTTTTTCGAAAGGCGAAAAATTCCAGTCCAAGTACAAATTGGAGTTGTCATAAAAAATCTTCATCAGCTAATATGTAGAAATTTTGGTCATCTGTTAAAACAAGATGATGTATACAGTTTTAAATCTTATCAAAATCGGTTTAGTCTTTTTGTATAATGGGAGATACGGTTTCGTTTTTAGGTTTTCATTCCGGTAAAGGCAACACTTTATTACTAAATGTTCGCTGTCATTCCGTCTGTCATCAGGCTGTATCACATGAACCGTGGTAGCAGAATAATATATAGAAACCAATTGATTTTTTTAAATGGCTTTCTCTTTGTCACTTTTGCACGGAGCGTTTTGTGCGAGTCGCTCTTGTCTGGTTTTTATTCTCATTTATTAATTTCGAACGTCCTTAATGCTCGTAGTGACGTCATATGTCTGCAGGCCCAGGTGTATAAATCTAAAATTATATAAATTAAGGTCAGTTATCCCGAACGAGAGTTTTTTTCCTATTTTTAACTCAGGTCTCTTTTCACAAAATAATAAAATCTTATTAAAGCCAGTCAACGGCGCACCTAATTAGGGCCTCGGGTCTAAATTCTATTTTATTACGTCGTTCTAGCAAAAATAAGGTCCAGTTTTTGGCGACTGTCGCCTTTTTTATGACTGACAAAGATTATGTGTCGCAGTTGGGAGCTATGGTCTAACGTGGCTTTTGAACCAGGTTTTCGGTCATCCTTCCATTTCAGGAAAAACTGCGGTCCTAAAAATTGGATAAGGATTAGACCTGAGTCCTTGGATAAGGATGAGGCCTGTACTTGATTTTAAGTTTATTTAAAACTAGCTATAGCTCGCGGGTCCACCTGCGGGGTATATCGCTGTAAAGCGTCAACGTTGAAATGAGAACAAAATGTTTCTGTTACTTCTAATCCCTCCTAGATTCGCTTGAAAGCGTAATTAACAAACTTACGTTCACATTTAAATATGAGTAGAGATAGAAGGCAAAGTGCAAAAAATAAAAGTAAAAGAAGCAAAATTTCCTGACTGAAAATCCTTACCACAATCAAAACAAAAGAAAAATATCATAAATTATACAAAACCATTTTTTGTCAAACGAGAATATCATGTCTTTTTTTAAGAATTCTATCATTTCAATAGCCAAGTGCAAATATCTCACAGTTTCTGAACAACCTCTTAATCCAGAATATTTCTCCAGACACCGCTATCAAATAGTGTAGAACATAAAATTCATTAATGGTAGAATCGATTGGCGCCGAGTAATGCGTTTCCGCTTGGAATATTTGCGTTTGGTTTAATACAATTAATATTTGTTGAAGCGGTGCCTCCATGCCTGTTTGTGTAGCGGTGGATGGCGTTATGTAACATGGTTTCAATCATTTTTTGATAGATATTTTCTGTAATTTTGAGGTTTGAATTTTTAGGGTTTAGTATCCAAAGGGTTTTTATTTAGGCTCGTCAGTCCTTCTGTCAATAGGCAGTAAGCTCATAAACCGCTATGGTTGTAGATTGTCCTTTTAAAGTAGTACCAATAAGTATCAAGACAAATAAGTTATCGAACTGCTTTTTTTTTGTTTCAAGGTCATTTTTATCTTGATGGGAATTATTGATGATAAATCTTGTCGTTATGGCTAAAACATCTAAATATGTATTATCGTTTGATTTGCGGTAAGAGTTAATTATAAATAGAATTTTGTCAGTTACAATATCGCTAATATTTGTAAATAGGTTGAATATTAATTAAGTACGTGAACAACAAAAATTATGAAATCATCTTATTAAAGCTATATCCCACATATGTTTAAAGATTTAAGAAAATATGTAAATAGCTCGATGATTAATTAACATTATTATAATTGTGAAACTAAAAGTAACTACAGAACAAATAAAATATGATTTATTATTTATCTCTATAGTATAGATAGTGTAATTTATAAAATGGTTAATATTGTAAGTGGGCTTAGTTATCGCATTGGCTTTCTAAACCTGGTATTATTGTTTAAGAGTTTGAAATAAATAAATACATTTTAGTAAATAAATAAAATAATTGAATAGTCCACCTTCAAAACAATAATAAATGCGAGTTAACCCAAATAAAAATTTAAAGTAGAATAAAATAAAATGAATAAAATAAATAAAATTGTCCTATCCTACATAAACCGGTCCAACGGTGTGAACGTTGTAATCAATGTCGTTTGTATTTACTATAGCTGCACTCTGCAGTTTCAAGCTGCTCTGGGTACCCGGGTACTCGAATATTCCGGGTTTACTTTACCCGGGTCGGATATCCGGTCCGGGTAAAATGTTTTGGATATCACTCTCATTAAGTACGGTGTGGAATATATGATAATTGTTGGATGTTAATATTTTTGTGTGTGTGTGTTTTTTATATAGGTTTGGAAGGTATAATGTCGTTGTGTGTAATAGGTGACTATATTCTTTAATTATTGTATTTTTAAACGCATGTTGTAGGTTTGAATCCCAACAATGTAACTTTTTCTTTGATTCTCTCATTTCAACTGTTCAGTTAAAACAGAACATTAGATTAAGCCTGGTGACAGTCTTACGGATACCGGCTGTTATTCCTACATCTTTGACAGTCGTTACAGGTAGTGAGAAGGTAGAAAGTCTGACAATCAATTTAACTAAGGGGTATCGTGTTGCCCAGCTAACTGAGTTGCGTAAGTGAGACATGCAGTCGCTTGTAAAACACTGGTTTTTGGCTGCATCCAGTTAGATTGACCGACCTCAAGATAGTTAGGAAAAGGCTAAGATGAAGATGATAAGTATAGCAAAAGCCTCTAAAAGCACAGAAATTCGAAATTTCTGTTATAAAGAGTACCTACCTAAAAAACAAGAAAATAAATACGTGCTAACCTTCCTAACCAATTTACACTAAATTAAGAATTTAACCTAAGGTTAAACAACAAAATCTTGACCTACAATCTAATTAAACGTCTCTCTTGGGTTGTTAGCTAAATTGTGGCTGAAATTCTAGACTCAAAATAGACTAGGATTTGTTAATTAGGTTGAAGTTGACACCGCTTTTAGATGTTATATTGACTTCGTTAATTAGTAACAGGTATGGCAATTAAATTATGTAGCACTAGCTTTTGCTTTCGGTTTCGCCCCTCGGGTGTCATTTATAGCTGACAAACTGAGATTTGTCCGTTTTACGATTTCGACCAAATCATTTTTAGCTGAGTGATATTGAGTATGTTAAGATGACAGGTCAAAGACTCATGACTTATAAAAGCAAAATGTGTGTTTCACGCGGGGATCGAAACCACGACAGGTCGAGTTCAATGGGTTTATCTTGGTGACCTCAACTATTCGGCTATCCGTGCAGTCGTGCGATGAGCAATCAAGTATCACAACACACCTAACTGACAAATCGTTAATACACAGCGCTCATTCACTAAAATATCACTTACGTCTTCCTTGGCAACCAAAAAATTACAGCTAAGTAACAAAATAACGACCATTCCACGTAAAATAAACGACTGAAAGACGTCGAAACGTGAGATACCTTACAATAACTTCTCCATCAAGACGAAATGGAATTATAACTTCAATGTTGCCCTTTGTTTCACTGAATGTCCACCGCTCAAGTAATCAGGACTTGTTTACAGAAGTTTTCTCATTTCATGTTTATCCAACCCTCTGAAAAGCTTAATCAAATGCCCTGAAAGCTTTATGAGCAAAACTTTTGGGACTTGGCCGAATTAAAAGAATTGTCGACTTGAAAAATATTGTTTTTTTTTTTAAGGAAGCACATGCCTTAAATTATGTGTTAAGTAATTTTGCCAGCGGAAAATTTTGGAGGGATTTTTGTGTTTGAAGTCGGGTTCGGCGAGATTTTTGTAATCGGGATTATTTGAGATGGTAGCGTTTTGTGTCAATAAGCCGCGTTGCTTGTTTCGTGATAAGATTGGGTTTGGTGAAAGTGGTTTTAGATTTAAATACTACGTATGTATATTTTGTTTCAGTGACCTCTATGTGAACATCACCGCACAATGGGAGCCAGCGGGTGTATGGCGCCGCCGTGATCCATGAATGGGCTGGTTCCAAGTGTTCTGGAATTAAAATAGTGGAAGGATTTGAAGATCGGGGGGGGGGGGGTCTCGGCCCATCAGTGGGTCACAGTAGGTTCCTTGGATGGGAAACATGTTAGTTGTTGGTAGTTTAGCAACTACAAGGTGTATTTATGCTGTCATATTTAATAAAAAAATATCTATTTTTTTAAGGATATTCTCTGTTTAACTTTACGGAGGTTTCTGGTTTTTTACAATGATTTTCAAAATTAAATGATAATCATCATCAACCTAACCTTTTCCTAGCTATGTTGAGGTCGGCTTGGACCTACTGCCTATCTGAGCTCCTCAACACAGTTACCTAGGTATTGAGCGTCCATTAAGTAAGTGTGGTTGTCAGGCTTTTTATGAGCGCTTTCTGCGAATCGAATAATTAAGATAAATACTAGTACAGGCCAATTCAAAATAGAGTTTGTAAAGTAGAACATTATTAAAAGAGATACCATATCATTATACAATTGTTTGAATTATTTGCTCATTTCTAACAACACTGCTATTAATTAGTTTATACATACAGCCGCTGTTCCACCCTTTAATTTACCTCCACAACAATTAACGGCCGCACAAATAATTACATTAAATTCAAACTAAATCGAACATTACATTCCATTACATTCGAATTTCAAATATCTAAAATACAGACCGTTACGAGCTTAACCAATCACAGTTTAGAACATCAAATCCCAATTCGATTTGTTTTTACGATTGAATTTACGATTGTGCAGTGCCTTAATTTACGATTTAAGTTTAGTTTATATCGATTTGAAATCGATTAATCGAGTCTTCTCGATTGTTTTATTGGCGTGCGATTGAGACGACGTGTTTAGCTGATGTTGTTTTAAGGCAATTTATTGGCGGCTGGTTGTTTTGTTTCTAGAATAAGTTTTTCATTACTGTTTGTAAGTGCTTAAGTTTGGATATTAAGGGTTTAGGTGCTTCGTGCGGTTTTGAAAATGTCTGGAGCTGTGATGTAGGTGTATGATTTTATTGAGTTCAATGTTCTGATTACATGGAGAATAGAA
Source organism: Trichoplusia ni (assembly GCF_003590095.1). Lineage (NCBI taxonomy): Eukaryota > Metazoa > Arthropoda > Insecta > Lepidoptera > Noctuidae > Trichoplusia > Trichoplusia ni. Next base: position 4,066,158 of record NC_039501.1, read on the forward strand.
TAAGCTTAAATTGTGACTATTTATGCTTATAATACGGCAGAATAGTAATGATCCGTACATGACTTGTAAAAGGCAGAATGGGAGAATTTAAAGGAGGCGCTGAGAGATATAGTAAAAAATAGTATAGTTATATGTGATTAATACGATTAAGTAAATAACACCCAAACATACAAAAAACCATTGTGCGCAACCTCAAAAATTTGTCCTGTGTGGGAATCGAACCCACAACCTTTTTTATAGCAGTTAGGGCCACTAAACACTAGACCAAAAGGCCTTGTAACCACTAGCCCGAGAAAATGCCTAAATTGAATTCTAAAAAAACTAGAACATAGGCTTTTAACCTTTTCTCATTTTATTAAAACATGTTATCATTTTCTTCTAATCTATACATATAATAAAATTGTAGAAAAGTAAAAACTGTACATTGAATATTTTTAAAAAAGAATGATGATGATGTCCTCCTAGACGTTTCCGTCGACAGCGACACCCTGGCATATACTGGCAGCTTGGTTTCGATCATGTGCTCGTATATGACTTGCGAAACCAAACTTGGTCTTGAACACGCGGTCACAAGTAGCGCAGTAGAGTTGTCCTTGCGCATTGTAGGTGTAATTGTAGGAGGGCTTGGGACGGGATTTTCGGAGCTCGCGTTTGGCGTCTAAGTTTTCAAGACGCCGCTGTTCAAAGTCTTGTATGCTCTGATGAACAGCTCTTCGCCACTCTGGTCTTTGTGTAGCTAGCTGCTCCCAAGAGGTTGGTGACAGGCCCACTGATTTAAGATTGCGCTTCAGTACGTCTCTGTATCGTAAATACTGCCCTCCAGACTGACGCTTGCCGGTACTAATCTCGGAGTAAAATAAGTTTTTGGGTAATCTGGAGGACTCCATACGGACAACGTGACCGCACCAGCGCAATTGTCCCTTTATTAGGTAACCCTCTATACCCGATATGTTTGATCGACGGAGAACCTCCGTGTTGGAAACTCGATCTTGCCAGCGTATGCGGAGAATAGCTCGGAGACATTTTAGATGGAAGATATCGAGGCGTTTAATGTCACCTTTGTATAGACACCAGGTCTCCGAGGCATATAAAAGCAAAGGTAGTACAATAGCTTTGTATACAGCTAGCTTAGTGCCTAATTTGAGATCATGGGATTTCCAAACACGTTGGTTAAGCCCACCAAATGCTGCTGCGGCCTTAGCGATCCTTGCTGATATTTCAGACTCGAGACGATTGTCACTTCGTACGAGGCTACCCAGGTACCGAAATGTTCCTACCTCCTCTAAAGGATTGCCTCTGAGGTAAACAGGCGTGTCGTCTGCAGATGTTTTCCTTGCAGGCTGTTTCAGTATCTGGGTCTTCGATGCGCTGATTACCAAACCGAATTTACGACACGATTCGTCTAGATAGTCGAGACATTCCTGGAGATCGGATAGACTGCCAGCCATAAGGCAGACATCATCGGCATATTGTATCTCCGCAACAGGGACAGTAGATATCCGGCGTTTTGCTCGAAAGCGCGACAGATCGAAGACGCTTTTATCCATGCGGACATTGAGGGTGATCTTATCCCCACACTTAGCAATGGCATCACTCATTACCGCAGAAAAGTAAATGGCAAAGAGTGTCGGTGCCATGACACAGCCTTGTTTGACGCCGCTAGTGACCGGAAATCGTTCCGTGAAGTTGTCCTCATGGCGTACGCTAGCAAACATGCCTTCGTGGAACTGGCGTATCAAGTTAACAAATTTTGGTGGACATCCCCGTTTTTCAAGAACAATCCACAGAGTGGATCTGGGAACCCGGTCAAAGGCTTTTTCTAGGTCCACAAAGCACAAGTAGAGGTCACGATGCTGTTCGAGGAATTTTTCTTGAAGCTGTTTAAGTACGAATATGGCATCAACTGTGCCTCTATTTGGTCGAAAACCACACTGGCTTTCTGGTAGGAAGCTCTCAGCAAGCTTGACTAGACGGCTATTGATGACATGAGCCAGTATCTTGCCAGCCGCAGATAGTAAGGCGATACCTCTGTAAGAACTACAGTCAGACAGGTCCCCTTTGCCCTTGTAGAGTTTGCTAATAAAAGCATCCTTCCAATCTTGTGGAACTATTTCTGAGTCCCATATTTGTAGCACAAGTTCAAACAGTCTGGTTTTAATATATTTCCCTCCGTATTTAAAAACCTCCGAAGGAAGACTGTCATAACCTGGAGATTTGCCATTCTTCAAACGGTACAGAGCTCTGTGAAATTCCTCATAGGTAGGTGGAGTCTCGAGATCGGACGAAACTGGTGAACTGTCTAAAGAACCGATGTAGTCTAGATCCGCTCCTTGACTTCCAGGATTGAGCACTTCATTGAAATGCTCCGCCCAACGAAGAAGAACATCTGAGGGATCAGTCAGCTTGGTGGTCTTATGACGCGAATACACTGGTGCTGTCTTCTTACAACGGGGGCCATATATTACTCTGAGACTTTCGAAAAATTTTGCAGTTTGATTGGTATCTGCTAATAGTTGTAAGTCTTGAGCCTTAGACAGCCACCAGTCATTCTTCAATTCACGCACTTTTCTCTTCAGAGCTTGATGTAGTGCATTTCGCTGTTGATTACTGTGTGCACTCCTAAGAGAACATCGGTACTCCTCAACAAGTTTGCGTAATTCTGAGTCAGAATCATCGAACCAGTCTTGGTTTTTCTTTTTCACCTTACCAATAACCTGTTTGGAGACTTTGTGTAAGTTGTCAGCGAAGCAACGCCATTTTGCGTCGATAGTTAGGTTGTCCACAGAGTTAGATGCAGCCTTCTCAAATGTCTCATCAAGTTCTTTTCTGATGTCCCCATCCAGAACTAGTTTTGAGAACGCCAGCCTAGCTGGTATCTTATGTTCTGCCCTACGTGGAGGCTTGATGTTGAGCCTCATTTTGCATCTGATAAGGCGATGATCCGTCCAGCCCTGAGCACCTCGCATAGCTCTGGTAATAAGTACATCTTTCAGGTCATGCCTTCGGACTATGATGTAGTCGAGGAGGTGCCAGTGTCGTGAACGAGGATGCATCCAGGAGGTTTTATATTTGTCAGGCAACCGAAAAAACGTATTGGATATGCTAAGCTCTAGTTCAGCACACAAGGTAAGTAGCGTATGGCCATTTGAGTTGCATTTTCCGATGCCATGCCTCCCAAGTACGTTTTTCCAGGCAATGTACTCTGTGCCAACACGCGCATTAAAGTCTCCGAGCAGTACAAGTTTGTCAGATTTAGGAATGTTAAGGAGAACCTCTCGAAGATGGTCATAAAATTTCCGTTTATCCTCATCAGAACAAGTCATGGTGGGTGCATAAACGCTCACTAGGTGTATGAACTTTTTTGCTGATGTATGAAGCCGAAGAGTGATAATTCTGTCACTTAAGCCTTTGGGTTTTTCTATCAAGGAACGGGCGATATTGTTCCTGATCGCAAACCCGACGCCACTGGAGGCGCGTTCCGATGCAGGCTTTCCTGACCAAAAATAAGTGTAACCACCTAGGTCCTCGCAAAGTTCTCCACTATCAGCCAGATGGGTTTCGCTGATTGCGGCAATGTCAATGCTATATCGGGAGAGTTCACGAGCTATTAGCGCCGTCTTGCGCTCAGGACATTGGTTGTTATCGTTGTCCAGAAGTGTTCTTACATTCCAAGCTGCTATATTGATTTTCTTATTGTTTATTAGTGATTCCTTTCGACCGCATAATTTGGTGACCAGACGATCGCGGTTAACCATCTGGGCTAAATTGAGATGGGCTTTGTTTAGGCCACCTTTTCTAGGCCACTCCCCGGATTGGGGAAAGCAGTGCTATCCCTAAATAGGGCTGCTTTGTCTTTGAACGAGCTGCCGAGTCAGTCCTCCCATCTCATCTGAGTCCCGAAACGACCATCACCGTCCAAACGCCTACGTGCAGAGATCCAGCTAAAGACCGAGCTCACCCGCTCAATCCCCACCACCAGTCTCCATCGCCGCAGGGCTTTTAAATGCAGAGTCCAAGGGTATTTGCCAGGGGTCATCAGCGCGGGAATATATTTTAGTGGGTAAATATGTGCGCAGATTCATACCCACTCTCTCGTCACTCAAATCTTGTGTCCAGTGGATCGGATGACCGATACGACTAGACAGAAATGGGAGATGCAGTGAATGGCCGTATGCCACTGAGTATCCCGACACACGCCCTAAAAGCATATCACATATGCCTTGCTGTAGCGCCACGGCAACCGAGTAGTTTGTCGTACTGACGGAACCCGCCCGTCGAACCGCTGCAGTCTTTATGAAAAGAAAATGTAAGTGGAGGATATACCACTTTTGTGAATGGCCGCATGCCGCTAAAGGATCCAGACATGCGCCCTGCAGGCATATCACAGGCCTTGCTACAACGCCACGATTGCCGGGTGAGTTGCCATACTAGCGGGCCCGCCTCTCGAGCCGCTGCAGACTTTAAGCACTGTGTGGAGGATCAGCCACATAAAACTACACTACGATATGTAGTTATAGTTCCCCTTCACTGGGTTTAGCCCGTGGGTCGACACGGTTTACCAGGGCGTGGCCACTGCGTGCTTAACAAGTTTCTTGGAGCCACCAGTAAAGAGATTTATGAAGTATTAGCAGTGTCTTGGACTAACATCTACATAGATCGACCGTTAGACAGGTGGAAAATAAGGTGACCGCTACTACTAGATACTCCACTAGCGCCCCTATTTGCGCCCCTAAAAAAGAATAATTGCAGGGTGGTCTACGAACGACTCCGATGCCGAAAATATAATTTTTAGAATTTTTGTCTGTTTGTCTGTTTGTCTGTATGTATGTCCGGAAAGATCTCGGAAAGTACTGGATAGATTTGATTCATATTTTCAGAGAATATCAACAAGAGGTCCGGTCAACATACTTTTTACTTATTATCTCGCTTTTCGTTACAGGGAGTGAGCAAGAGCCTTTTATATCTATAAACAAATATCAAATTATCTCATAAACTACTGAATATATTTCGTTCAAATTTTGCATGAACCTTATCGTAGACATGATACAACAAATATACAAAAACCATAACGCTACTATGCAGGGGGCATGAGCAGTAAAGTTTTAAATATTTGGACTCACCCGTAACATCGTTTAATACAATTATGAGGTGTATTTTCACCCCATTCAGTAGTAGGCAGCACGGTCATCAATTTACACAAAAAACATCACGCTTTTTATCTTAAGACTTTTGGCAGAGCAATAATAGGATTTTTCGAAAATAAATCATTTTCACAAAATTAGTGATTTCATTCTCTTTCAAGTCTGATATAGGCCTACTGCGACTATTTCACAAGTAAAATAAAAGAAACATAAACTATTACGTTTTTTTATGCAATTGTTACCGTAATCGGTACATTCTTGAAAGAAAGGAACTTAAATTATTTTTATTTTTATTGATGTACTAAATTGACTCAAGTTCAAATGTGGAATGCCGTGATAGATTTTGTATTTATTTACGATAGGAGTATATACCTATGTCTTCAAGATCAAAACATTTTTAGTGACACTCAACCCAAAGTTGCATGTAGTTCACATTGATCTCATCTATAAATATGCAACAATAAATTACTGAACGACACAGTTAATTATAACCTTGGTTCATCTGTAACAACTAGCAACAAAAATATTAACATTCAAACAAAAAAAAGCCTTTCAAACAATGAAATAATGTTTTTTTAAATTTGCAACATTACATAGGCCAAAAGTATTTCGGATAAAAAAGCCCAGAAAACTTGCATAAAACGATGAATGTACGACCAAACCTATCAATGAATAAGAGCGTACGCTAGACGGTTTTTGACAATTTGACATTATGTATCTATTGACAGAACAATGTTTACTGATACCTGGGATTTTTCAACATTTTAACGATTTGATCAGTCTACATCCGCCATTACAGAGACCGCACACGTGGTCATCATCATTCCTCTGCCCTTATCCCAATTATTTTATTTGGGGTCGGCGCAACATGTCATCTTCTTCCACACCTTTCTATCGGCCGTCATCTCACAAGAAACACTCTTTACAGCCATATCGTCTTTCACACAATCCATCCATCGTTTCTTTGGTCGTCCTCTCCCCCTATATCCATCCACATCCATGCTTAACGCCTTCCTTACCACATGATTTTCATTCCTCCGCATAACATGCCCATACCGGCCGGTTACCACGTAGTTTCTCTGTAACCGGTGCCACTTTCAAACTTCCCCTTATATTCTCATTTATTACTCTATCCGCTCTCGTAACACCACACGTGGTCCTTCCAAGAAATCCTTTAACAATTTGTAATCTCTACTTATTTAAAATTTTCTTCTTTCGTAGCCTGGTAAAAACAGGGGAAGGAACGAGACTGAATGAGTTTCTGAGATCCCAAAGCTAAGCCGACGAGGATTAGGAACATATTTTTGGAAATTTACCCAATAAGGCTGATAATAGCGTGTAGCTATCAGCACTTACATCCGTCATACAATGTCTGGAAAATTCATTTTGGCTGTCGGTATAGACAGCGTAACCTCATAACTAACCTCATGTAGTCTTTATTTAAGTTCCATTTATGCAGTAGGGATGACGGTAGGTATTTTACTTCAATGATCGTCAGGTAGGTTAACGAATAAAATACGTAATTTTTCTTTGTAAATTGTTACAGTAAATAGAACTCATGCACATGAAGTCACTTTTATGTTCATACTAGCTGTTGCCCGCGACTTCATCCCCGTGGGTAGAAGATATAAGTTATGATTTATACCTGCCCTGTTTTTTTTACATTTTCCATTGTATCTTCGCTCCTATTAGTCGCAGCGTGATGGTTTATAGCCTAAAGCCTTCCTCGATAAATGGTTTATTCAACACAAAAATATTTTTTCAATTTGGACCAGTAGTTCCTGAGATTAGCGCGTTCAAACAAACAAACTCTTCAGCTTTATATATTAGTATATATAGATATAGATTTTGCTTTGTCGTAACATCACAAATTACACATATCCTATACTTTAGATTTTTGTCATTGTCAATTTAAAAAAAAGGGTTGTCTGATAGTTTTTTTATTATCACGCTATTTATTTATCAGCAATTTAAAGGCAAATCATGATCAAAACACCAGGGGGTCAAGAGAACACGTTTCCCACCTTTTTTATTTTAGAAATAGTCCAAATGTTTGTGAGGAAGATCAGTTTTAATATTAAGAGGGCAATCAAACGTGTTTCAGGAAACCGTTTATCTGGGCGCAGTTTTGCAAAATCTTATATCTTATGACACTATGTAAAATCCACAGTTACCGAGCCTGACTCTCACTTCACCAGCTTCGTCCACAAAAATAATTTGACATCTTCTTTATATCGTCAGAAAACATCGTGTGTGAAAATAATAACTGTCTGGCTATCACTGTTCCAATTTTATGATAGGTACCTCATAATCACTGTCATAATCCGTCTAGCAATTTCAGGTGTAGGCCGTCCCAAGAACAGACGTGCTCGAATATCATAACCCACCAAGGGTTTTCCAATTAAAAAATGGAAAACCCCCGAAAGTAAAACATTTTTTGGCAGAAGTGTTATTATTTTTTACTTGCAACACCCCCCCCCCCCATTTTTAAACGGCTCGATTTGTCAAACATGTCTAAACGAACACTTGCACATAATTCACGTTTAAATTAAAATAGTTCAATTTGTTCGAAAGCTATGATGTTACAGACAGACAGGCAGGCAGATATGTCAAAGTTATAGACCTCTTTTTGGGATTAAATAAGAAAAAGTCATTAAAACAGCTGTGAAATATTTGACACCAGGATAGTATCGTAAACGATGAAATGTGTTTGATTTAAACATTTGATAGTCTTTGGGCCGCTCAAGATTACTTATAATTTAGAAATAAAAAAGGAAGTTTAGAATGTAAAAAAAATGTTTCATTTTCAATATTGCATTACATTTTTGCGATGATCGTTATTATTAAACTTCTTAGTTTTTCACATCTTGAAAATCACGCAGACAAAGTCGCGGGCAACAGCTAGTTTTTAATAAAAATACTTTCACATCTTATAGTATTCCGTCCGATCCTATTTTAACACTAGTCGTTTGCGAATTGAATAATATCGCTAGTAAACGTATATTTAGATAATTCTCTTACGAAACTAAATGTGCCTAAATTCTAGGATAAAAGCTAGTCTCAAGGTTAGGTTTGGTCTTCGTAAATCGTTTAAGCGGGTCAAAAAGAGACCTTTGCATCATATATTTATGTTTCCGTACCCAAGGGGTGCAAAGGAAACTGTATTATTGAGGATCCGCTGTATGTCTGTTTGTCATCGGGCTGTATCTCATGAATCGTGATAGCTATTTTCACAGATGATGTAATTTTGTTGATGCTAGATAAACAATAAAAAAGATGGAGGTTAAACAACGGTTGTTAGCGGCAGCCAGTCAATTTGTTGATGGGTGTCAAATCAGTTTAAGGACTCGCACCTATTTATTTGTTGCCTAACCGAAGTGTTTTTCTATAGTCTATTTAGAAGGTTTTTGACCAGAACTAAACTTTTCTTTAATAATTAATAAATGATGTTATTTTAAGAATATTATTATATCATACCTGTAATAAGAGTAGTGATGGAAATTTTTGAAATAATCGCACCTACAGTGTACGATACTAATAATATAAACGTGAAAGCTCGCATGGATAGCCTATTTGTAACATTTTCGCTCAAAAATTACTGAATTGATTTCAAGAAAATTTGGCGCACAGGTAGTTTATAACCTGGATACACACGCAGAATAGTTTTTATCTGGATTGTATGCTATTGTACTGTATCATTTTTTATTTGTAGCGGGAGTTTGTTTAACAGGTACTAAATAATATTCTATTCTATCAAGTACTCAATGAAAACCTATTAAAAGTCGCCTCCTAATAATCGTAAAGACTAAAATTTACGATTCTTCAACAAAAGACTTTTCTTGTTTTTACAAAGCTTTGTAGAGTTACCAGAACTAGAGTTTTTGTTGACTTCTCGAGTTAGATAAGTATGGGATTCCCACGTAGATACAGTTAGACACAAAAACAGGATTAGATTCATGATATGTATCGTCTGTGCTTTCTTGTTCGTTCAATAGATTTTGTTGTTTAGTTGGGATGTACGACTAATGTAGGTGCGATGTTGAACTTTTTTGCATCATCTATACTTCTATATTTCTATATATACTAATATATAAAGCTGAAGAGTTTGTTTGTTTGTTTAAACGCGCTAATCTCAAGAACTACTGGTCCAAATTGAAAAAATATTTTTGTGTTGAATAGACCATTCATCGAGGAAGGCTTTAGGCTATAAACCATCACGCTGCGACTAATAGGAGCGAAGATACAATGGGAAATGTGAAAAAACAGGGCAGGTATAAATCATAACTTATATCTTCTACCCACGGGGACGAAGTCGCGGGCAACAGCTAGTGAGTAATATGAGCTTTGCCTATATTGCAATAAACCATGAGTTAACTAGCTGATGGATATTTATGAACGCAGCATTGGGGTCAGTAATTGTCATAAACGAAAAAAAATCTAGAATTTGGAAATGTTGAATGTTTATCAGGCTAACTTATTGCCTATGCATATCAGAATTATAAGAAAATTACATATTAAAACAGTTGCTGGAATTTAGACCTGCAACTATGTGCATAATAATTCAATCTTTGAAACCCTAGTTCACATAAATACTTAGACCTTTGTTTAGTCCTAGCTACCGCATTAGGTTAAGTAACCTGTAATGGTAGATTAGTGTGATAATTAAATAAATAAATAAAATAACTCTCCTTTTTACTGCAATTTTCCTAATTCAGAACACTAGCAAGTTAAAAGGTAACAAAAAAATTTATTCATTCTTTTTTCACAGAGACACACCAATTACAATTAAAACAACGATACAACACCGTTTTATAAAAAGAAACTGTAATTTCAATAAACAGTATTAATAATTTATTCAGATAAATATCCAGGTTAAACAACTATAAATCATAAAATACTACCAACACATGATAAAACTACTCTACTTTACTACAAAATAAATGATTTTCTTCCCGTATTTAACATTGCATTAACATTAAACAGCTATAAGCTGGCAACACAATAGATCGTATAATCATTATCGGTGTTGCCCATTACAATGCACAATGGTTACTTCCTCCTGTTAATCGGAAATTATGATTTAATCATTTTTCTTACCTTTTAACGTAATACTATCGCTGTTGTGGGAAAGAGATGCCGCGCTATGTCGTGTAGTGCTATCTCGCTCTAAAAGTAACAGTCTCGGTTTGATAGATCGTGGTAGAGGGCTAGGTGTTTTCTTAGTTTTTAGTCGCGTTATTGTGAGATGATACCTTACCAAGGTAAGACATGGTGGAAGTGCAGATAATGTTTTGTATATCTCACGGGTTTTGTTATGGTTAAGATGGAAACTGTAGCGGTAATTGATGTGCCTTTATTTGTAGGATTACTTGGTTCATTTGTAAGTTAAGATGATACCTTTTTTGGGCAATTGTTTTTTTTTTTGGAAACAATCCAAGTAACTTTGGGACATCATTTTAATGTATTACTTTAAAAAAAAATTGATGCTATTTATAAAGTTGAAAAACACGATTAAAACGAAACTCTAAAACTGAACCTAGCTAAATCGATTTACCGCACAGCAAAACTTGTATGCTAAAATCCATGAAAGTCGTTGAAGACGTTTCCGAAGTTAGTATTATTAACATGCACAAAAAAATCCCGTTCAAATTGGTTTAAAGAGCTAATTATCGCGTTACACCAGAAAATATTTTTGCGTTCAATCTAAGATGCGCTAATGTTTCGAGCTTGCAGCGTCTTATACTATTGACTAGCTGTTGCCCGCAACTTGGTCCGCGTGGTTAGAAGATATAAGTTATGATTTATACCTACCCACATGATTTATACTTGTCCACATATTCCATTGTATCTTTGCTCCTATTAGTCGCAGCGTGATGGTTTATAGCCTAAAACCTTCCTCGATGAATGGTCTCTTCAATACAAAAAGAATTTTTCAATTTGAACCAATAGTTCCTGAGATTAGCGCGTTCAAACAAACAAACAAACTCTTCACCTTTATATATTAGTATAGATAATACTAGACGAATTTTCCGACACACATGTACCAACTCAACTAAGACACCTATGCCTATTACTCAAACAGGACACTATCCCAATTCAGGTCAAAAATACTCTATTTCCTATAATCTTTCCAATTTCTTTGGTTCGCTGTTAAATTAAGACCCATCATTGCAACTCTTTTAAACTAGAATCTACAATGACGTCATGCGATAACCTCTGAGACACTTAAACTGGAATTGTGTAAAACAATTGACGGTCTTGGGACCCGCAAAAAAATTAATCAGAAGTACTAAACAGTTAACGGTTGTTTATTGCGTTTCTTACTTTGTGTAAAAGAATAGAATCTCGTAGAAACAAATTAGTTCTTTTGTTGCATGGAGTTTTACGCATATTCAAGTCACATGCCGAAAGCACCCAGACTCAAGACAAGCATTCGTGGATCTCACAAGCGCTTGTCCTACGCAGGAATCAAACCCGCGACACGTCGCGCTCTATGAGTTTAAACGTGGTGATCTCAACCACTCGGCTATCCATGCAGTCTAAATCTACAAGTTAATATCTACCCATTTTCCTTCACCCGTCGCCCATCGAGAATTACGTCATAAATGTTCTGAGAAAACAATAAAACTCTTCTTACGTAACTTTAAACAGAGTTATGGTACAATGTCAGTGTAGCAACGTACAGCGATGCATTATTTCTATAAACTTTCTTAACATACATTGCTGCGGTCTATTCCCTAGGCAATGTGTCAATTTAATTAATGTTTCCGACCTAATTCTCGTGTAAGTAAAGTTTATTTTGCATTGGGTCTTAGGTGAACAGAGTTGGTTGAAATTTAGATTTACTGGTATTTTGAGGCGCTTCGGTATTTTAAATATATTTTTAATCGATAGTGTAGTTTTAATTTCACCATGTCCAAAGTAAAAAAGTAGGTACATAACATGCTGATATGGAAGGAAGATGCCAAAAAGAAAGGCTACGCCGTGTACTGCCAGTGCTTTGGCACTTCCAGAACCATAATGATTGTTTTAATCAACGACTCCCGCATTCAAGAATCGAATCCTTGTGTCGCGGGGGACTTCACACAAATTTAAGTCATATGAAAAAAACACCCAGACTCAAGACAAGCATTTGTGGATGCAAATTCTTGTCCTACGCGGGGATCGAACCCTCGACGCTCAATGGATTTGGCATGGTGACCTCAATCACACGGTTATCCGTGCAATAACTCTTTTAATGCAACTATCCCCATCTTGATTTTGCTCACAAGCTTTTTTTAAATTAATTATCTATCCTCCAACAAAATGTACTGCACTCGAAACCTAATAAAAAGCTAAAACCTCCTCACGTTACATTCGTAATGAATCAATCGACCTACTTCTAGACAAGTGGTCGCAAGCTGGTAGCACTCGGTTTTTTAATTAAACATTGTCTCGTTGCAATCAAGACGGTATGTCAAATAGTAATACTAGGCAGGGGGGTAAGGCTGAGGTGATACAGAGAGCGACGATGGTTGGTGTTGGGGTGTTATATTTGGCTTGCTGAATTAAACGGGGTTCAATTGTTTTGAAGCAGAAAATGTTATATAGGTAAAGAAATAGTTCCTAATTTGTAATTTAATGTAGTGGTTAGGTAGGTCATGTTCAAAAAGATACATAGTGATCAGAAGAAATGAAATTATTTCTATGTAATTGAATAATACTGAGAAATAAATAGTATAATGTAAAAATTTATATATAGGTTTACCTTTTTCATTAAATTTCTTCAGTATATGGATTATGGTCTGAAAAATGCAAATGGGTCATTTATAGGCTGGTAGATACAAATAAAGACTCCTTTTTTAATCTTTAATAGAAAAAATAGGCACTAAAGTATATGGATGAATTTATTCATTAAAAATGGCATAATAACACATTTTACTTAGTGGAATACACTTCGAGTGCAAAAGTGAATTAATTAATCTAATTTTCCAAACGCCCATCTTCCTGTAAGACCTGACCTTATCCGTCAGTCTATTGTCATGGCAACAATACACAGATTGATACCAAACAACTATTGAGATTGGTCCTGTGTGCACACTGTGTTTCTTCTATTTTGCCAATTAATTTCAAGTCGACTGAGAATAGAAGAAATTATTTTGTTATGCAGCTTTAGCAGAAATTGTTTTTCTCGTGCATGATGGATTATGGATGGAAACTCAAACACCAGTATGATTGTAAAAGATTATAATTAGGAAAACGTCCGAGCACGATGTACATGAATCTCAGCGGTAAGGCAAAAGGAAAGTGACAGCTAGGTCATTATTAGGGACCCAATTGCTATGAACTGTTTACAAGGTTAGTTACAAAGCGTATTATGCGTGACCCATTTCACCTAATAATACCATTACTTTATTTCTATGACGTTGTGTTTACAAAGACAGTTCTAATACTACCCCTTAAACCAATGTCATAAGCAAATAACTAGAAGTAGTTACATAACAGAATTACACAAAAAAAATAATAATACAATATCACAAAGAATGCGAGATATTAAGTACTTAAAGTGAGAGATGTTTTAAAACCTGAAAATAAACTTTATTATAAATTATATAAACATAATCCATTTACAAATTGATCATGTTTTTCTTTTGTCAAAGGTTTTGTCAACACATCTGCAATCATTAAATCTGTAGACAAATACTTAACATTAATAATGTTTTTCTTTATATTTTCCCTAATGAAATGATGCCTCACATCTATGTGCTTAGTTCTATTATGATACATACAATTAGTAGTTAACTTTTGAGCAGACTGGTTATCATTATACAATGTTACTTTACAATTACTGTTCAACAATTCATTAAGAAAACTTCTTACAAAAAGAGCTTCCTTACAACAATCTGAAAGTGCCATATATTCAGCCTCTGTGCTGGAGAGGGCAACAGTCTTTTGTTTGCGACTTTCCCAAGAGATCAATGAATTACCAAGCTTAAAAATAAAACCAGTGAAAGACTTACGATCAAGTTCATTTCCACCCCAGTCAGCATCTACATAAGCTGTTACATCCATACCACTCTTCTGAAAAACTAATCCATAGTTAGCAGTACCTTTAAGATAGCGAAGGACACGCTTCAAGGCTTTCCAATGATGTTCAGTGTGACACTCGTTAAATTGACTAAGCACACTCACAGCATGAGCGATATCTGGTCGGGTGCACACCGCTATATACATGAGACAGCCAAGCAAATTCCTGTAATGAGAATTTGTACTTTTATTATCACCTTTAGGTAATTTGATTCCTTTTTCTAGTGGAGTTTTTGCAGGTTTGCAATCCGTCATGTTAAACTTCTCCAATACCCTTTTTATGTATCCAGTTTGATCAAGTGTAACTTTATTTTGACTTTTATTAACTCTCATTCCAAGAACGTGGTGTGCAGGTCCAAAATCCTTCATTTTAAAAGTGTTCATAAGTTCACATTTCACCTTTTCTTTCAAAGTTGAATTGCTAGAAAACAATAAAATGTCATCGACATAGAGTGCAATTATTATTAAATCACTATTACTTCTTATGTAAAATACACATGGTTCTGAAGTTATCCTTTTGAAGTGCATTTTCTGTAATAATACTTCGTTTATTCTCTCATACCACATTTTTGAAGCTTGCTTTAAGCCATAAATAGCTTTATGTAGTTTGTACACAAAGTTTTCTTTACCTTTTACTATGAAACCTTCTGGTTGTTCCATATAGACGGTTTCATTCAGGTTGCCATTCAAAAAGGCAGTCTTAACATCAAGATGATCAATGTCCATATTAAATTCAGCAGCAATGGCAAGTAAAGTTCTAATAGTTGAGTGTCTTACCACCGGAGAGAAAGTCTCTTCATAATCAACTCCAAATTTCTGCGAGTAACCTTTAGCCACCAGCCGTGCTTTGTAGCTCAAGAGTTCACCATTCAGACCTTTCTTTTTTTTAAAAACCCATCTGCACTTTATTGGTTTCTGATTATTTGGTTTCTTTACTAGAGTCCAACATTTGTTGTCATTAAAAGATTTATACTCATCTGTCATAGCTGTTTTCCACTCAATTGATTCCGTGCCTGCCAAAGCTTCTTGCACCGTTCCTGGTACATCATCGTCGTTGCATAGTTCTTTAACCAACAGGACAGTCATCCCAGTCTCATCGAGATCTTCATATAAAGATGAATCTGATGTCGTCTCATTCAATGTTGAGCTACCTGGAACGTATGTGGGATCCGCAGAAAAATTTGATTCTAAAGTGGTGTCAACCTCACTGTCTGAATCATGCACTGTAATTATGCTCGACCGTGTTCTTCTCCTTTGGTCATCAGAAAACTCTGGTCTTACGGTGGATGGTTCAGACTGGCTTGGCTCAGATCGTTCAATATGCTGTGAGCATTGGTCATTATCCAGGATTGATTCTGGGTCATGAACAACATTCACAGGTTTCCCCGGAGCACCATTCTGAGGAAATTCGATGAACACAGAGTCAAAATTATCATCATGTGACCTATTATTGAAAAATTTATTCTCCAAGAAAATCACATCTCGTGCTTTGACACACTTGTATGATTTATCAGGATCCAACAGACGAAAACCTTTTGTACTTTCACAGTACCCAACAAAAACATACTGCTTGGATTTTGAATCCAATTTGTTTCTAATCGGGGTAACAGCATAGGCAATACAGCCAAAAATACGTAAATGACTAACATCTACTTTTTTATTCCTCCATTTTTCCTCAGGTACTTGTCCAATTAGAGCCTTCGTTGGTGTCCGGTTTTTGAGATATACAGCAGTATTGACAGCTTCTGCCCAGAATTTGTTGTCCAGGCCGGCATCCTTTAGCATACACCTGGCCTTCTCAACAATGGTCCTGTTTGCCCTTTCTGCCACACCATTTTGTTGTATAATTTTAATCTTGTGGTTAGTTTCATTTTCCACTTAGTTTTTAAAATTCCTAAAATGTTCAAAAACTTCATCTTTATTATGCAAAAAATAAACAAACGTTTTCCTACTGAAATCGTCAATGAATATCAGAAAATATCTAGCACCACCTATAGACTGCGTTGGCATTGGTCCACATAAGTCAGTGTGAACTAATCCTAGTAACTGAGTTGCTCGTGTGTATGACTTTTTAGGAAAGGGAGCACGAGTCTGTTTACCTTCAATGCAGGCAACACAAGGATTAAAAATATCTGAATTATATTTAATACCTGTTACCATACCTTTATTCATGAGTGCCATACTCCTGGAGTTCAAATGGCCAAGTCTACGGTGCCACATTTCCTGAGACTCCACTTTCACTGTACCTTCTGATGAGCTTGATGAAGAAAACATAACAGTCTCATCACTAGACTGTTTTTCTTTGGTAACTGAACTGAAAGAAGCAAAACTGGTATTACCTCCCCCCCCACACAAAGGCTGATCAATGGCATCAAGTTGATATATACCATTCCTATGAGTGGCTGTTGCCAAAACTTCATCATCATCAGATACAATACATTTCTGTTTATTAAAAGTTACTGTATAACCTTTCTTAACTAAAGAACTAACAGAAAGCAAATTTGCTGAAAGATTAGGCACATAATAAACGTCTCTAATTGTTCTCTCGCAGTCTTGCAATTTGACACGCACATTACCTTGTCCCGCTGTTGGTAATTTTTCACCATTTGCAACAGTCACTTGAGACACACTTACTTCACTAAAATCACAAAAGAGTTCCCGGTTGTTGCACATGTGGTTTGATGCACCGCTATCCACATACCACACACCACGCTGGAAGCTGACGGAGAGAGCCGTTAAGAGAGCCTTGGATGAATCCTTGCGAGGTTTATCCTTCTCTGTTTTCTTATCTTTCTCTGGCTTCTTATCGTTGTTCCTCGGGCAGTCTTTGATGAAATGTCCAGTCCTTTTGCATTTATAACATTTTGGTGCTTTTCTGGTTGCTGCGAATGCCTTGGTATCTTCAGTTTTATTCCTGCGGTCATATTCTTGCAATAATTTGCCTTTGACCATGTCACTAGTCAACTTTAAGTTTGAATTTTCAAGTGCCATAATAAGCGGATCATAATTACTTGGTAACCCGCTGAGCATGATGACAGCCAAGAATTCATCATCCAGAGGTGAATTGATATCAAACAGTTGTTGTGACAGCTCTTGCAGCTTGCCAAGGTAGCTTTCCATGCTGTCATGTTCTGATAATTTTGTGCTGAATAGCGTTCTTAACAGACCTAGTCTTCGGCATAGCCCTTTGTCCTCAAAGGCTCTGCTCAGGTTGTTCCACGCCTCACGTGCATCCTTTGCGTTCCTGACATGGGGGAATGCACTCGTTTGAACCGACAGGCATATTCTTGCAAGTGCCTTCTGCGATTTTTTCATGTCTGCATCGCTCAGAGTTCCTTTCTGCTCACCATCGATAGTGTCCCACAGGTCCTCGTGAATTAATATCATCTTCATGCAAAACTTCCATGTAGAATAATTATCGATACCTTTGAGTTTTTCGATGGTTTGCAAGGGTGAAGCATTTCCGGCCATTTTTTCGTGTTCACGCGTAGAGGTTATAGTTTTGTTTTTATTTTTCTTCTACTTTCGTGTTTAAACGGGAAATATTGCGATTGCCGTGTAGATTTCGGTGTTCTGGGCCCATAACCTGATGGATTATGGATGGAAACTCAAACACCAGTATGATTGTAAAAGATTATAATTAGGAAAACGTCCGAGCACGATGTACATGAATCTCAGCGGTAAGGCAAAAGGAAAGTGACAGCTAGGTCATTATTAGGGACCCAATTGCTATGAACTGTTTACAAGGTTAGTTACAAAGCGTATTATGCGTGACCCATTTCACCTAATAATACCATTACTTTATTTCTATGACGTTGTGTTTACAAAGACAGTTCTAATAGTGCACACGTGGTTACACAGACGCTGGTCATAATTTAAATCTGTTGCTCGATATGAACAACTTGAAAAAAGACAGCAATATTTGATTGCGAAAAAAATTGGACCTTCTTAAATAACTTTTTAGCAGATATATGACAATTTTGGATAATACTTACACTATATAAAACTGAAAAGTTAAAATGTGATTTAAATGCAATAGCATTAATAAGAGAAGAATAATGGCATTAATTAAGGAAATGTATTCAATTATTGCAACATGCATTTTTAAGTAGACAAGACTTAAGCCAAATAATTAATGTCAATAAATGCGAAATGTAACCTTTTTTCCGTAAAAACGAATTTAATATTATCTTTTTTCAAGTAGTAGGTACATACTTTCTCGTACTTCTTATTTTCATTTTTATGTATTGACAGTTTTCTTTACACAACATTCTTGAATTCAGAAGTGGCAATTCAAATATGATCGGTGTCTATTTCAACACGTCACGCCTCTCCGAGCTCGTGCCTCGCAAGATTAGTTTCCATATCACCAAAGATACACAACTAAGACATCCCGCTCCGCTCTCAGTGCGACCTAGCCTATTCAGTCCATTGTCACTGGCACAATAGTCAGATTAATGCCAAACAGCCAGTGAGATTGGCTCCCTACAATGTCTCTGTTTACGCCGATCACGACTCCACTGATTTACGTATATATATTCCAGCCTAAAATTTAAGAGCTTTTGTGCTTGTGAAAATCTTGCGAAGGCTTTGAACCCTCAAAATGTAAGGGATTTTTGAGTTATGTTTCAAAGGATTATAAAGTGAATAGATAAAATAAATTTGGTTATTTACTTGCTTGAAGTTTTGCTTGAGATTTTGTTTTTGTAAATCTTTGTATACAGGTAATAAGTTAAGGGGTATAAAGTGTGCTTCTAGAGCTTTCTAACTTTATATTTGTAATAGAAGTCAACTTAATAGCCTTGGGTTTGAATTAATTTAAAATTTGTTTTAGGATAGCCATTTATATAAAATTAAAGTCCTTATTGTAAACAACTTACTCTGACTTTCAAATCTTACAAATATTTCTTTTTTGTTTTAACTTTTTGCATAGTTTGCTTTGCAGAGCTTCAACTTGAAAAACTTTTTATAGTGTATAAAACATGGATCATTTTGAAAAAATCAAGTATAACTATAATATTATTCCCTATCAGCCCTTGGTGTCACACTACTCCCATTGCAGAACAAAGGCCCCCTTCCCTCCTTCCTTTTATCTTGGTTTACGGCTAATAGAGGTCAGTTTCGTGTGAAAGAGTAGTCTTCAACTCGCCATCTTATTCTGGACCTGCCGCGAGATCTCTTTTTGTTTTAACCAAACTAGAGTGCGGTTCGGCGGATGAGACCAACACAGTTCTATTTGAGTCTTTTTGCCGTTTGACTGACTATACTGGAGGTCGTGGGTTCAATTCCCACCCAGGACAAATATTTGTGTGATGAGCACGATCGTTTGTTCTGTGTCTTGGTATAATTTATCTATGTTATGTAGGTATGTATTTAGAAATATATAAGTATGTTTATCAGTAGTCTAGTACTCATAATACAAGCTATGCTTAGTTTGAGACTAGATGGCGTAGTGTGAAAGGTGTGGAATATACATTATAACCTAACACATACCTTTTCCATACTTTCTTAACCCTGTAACAAAGTATAGGTCCCAAAAATCTCGCAGTTTACTCCAACTAGAACTACAGCCCAGACTATACAATAGATTCAGCTGTTTTAGTGTTCGCAAACATCTTCTGTACAGGCAAACAACGGTGTACAAACATGTGCGCCGGACATACCTGCAAACATTCAGAACTACGTACCTGTACTATGAAACTCTAAAATCTGAACTATTGCTATCGTGCAAGCGAGACGAGAATACGTGCCGTGTATAGCGCGCTCTCGCTCCCACAGTGACTGTGGATTTTTTCTTTGTGTTCTTGGTACTTGTAGTTGCAGGTATGAAGTGATTGTGAATGTGTTTTGTTTTGCTACTGCTTTATTTTAAGCTTAATGCAAGACTTCTATATGATAATTTTATTTGGGTGAGGATAATGAGTTGTCTGCATAAGTGACATTGATAGGCAATTTCACACTCTTCTTTGATGTTGCACCGTAAAATAGAAATCCTAAAAAATAGTATTCGTTTAGAAAAAATGATCGAGTGATCAAAAAAAAATAATAAAGTTTATTTTTTTTTGATCATATCAAATACATTTCTTTTAAGTGGCGTTTCTTCTTCTTTTTTCTAAGGTCACTAGCACAAATCGACGTCAAACCAATAAGTTTTTTTAAGTTATATACCCTAATGAACTTTTTTCATACCTTTCAAAATACACCATGAATATATCCGGGAAGTAATTATTCAGGTTATTTATTGATCTCTATACAAAATACAAAATATTCATTTCCAAACCTTACATTTGTATTTCAATCTTCCAGCCATGAATATTAACACTTGCCATGAATCATGTCGGCGGCCATTTTTTGTCAAACACTACACAGCACATCCGAATGACAGGAAGTGGTAGCAAACACAGCATTTCCGCATTCAGAATAGTGTTGTTACATCCGCTTCCTGTAGATAGTGTTGCGAATGTGGAAACAAAATAGTTCATAACCTAAATCTATGGTTGTTTCAGTAATATTATTTTCATGCTAATTTTATGTTTTAATATGATGATAGTTTGTTAGTTTAAACTTATTTGGGATATTTTGTTTATCGTAGAGTTGTAATTATAGTTGCCGTGCGAAAACCGGTATGCTAATTTGGTTTCTGAATAATGTGTAATAATACTAGGTCGTAAATGTCCCACTGATGGGCAGTGGCCTTCCCGTATTGTTTAGTATCAATCTGTTTATTTTTAGGTAAGAACCTAAAGAAAAAAGTAGTAAATGGTTAAACTGGCTGCAACAAAAGATCAAAGATTTTCGTTTTTGAAATTGGCTATCAATCGATCGTTTGTTATAAGGCGCAAAGATAAATAATCTGTGAAAATTTCAATGGTCTAGTTATGACGGTGTATCTAACACAGACTGATGGCAAATGGTCAACAGAGTTAAAAATAAAAACTCCATTTCTGAAATCAAAATAATGAAAATTAAATCAAACTACAGATTAATCTAAAGGCAATTTCTCAAGAAATGTAATCAAAACTAAATAGGTCCAAGAACAGGTTTACCCGAAACAGAGGCCAAGTAATCGATAATCTTATTTTCATAACTATTGCCTGAGGCTGAGGCGTTCCAGCCTAGATTGAACGTAAACAACAACCAGATTGCTTGGGGCTTACCTCCACATATGCGACGCTGGTATAAATTGGGCCAAGTCTTGGAAGTTGTTAGAGATTGGAAAAAATCTTCTGTAAATATTTTTAGTGGGAAGATTTTATAATTACGTTGGATCTATGTGAGAAATTGGGTTATTATTAAAATTTGAGAGTTGGTGTTTTTTGGCATATTGTTCTCTAAGATACCGATAGAGTACTCGTAAATTTGGAAACCTTTTGATAAGGATCCAATGTATTTTCGTGAGTTCGACTATCCTACCGAATGTCAACAGGCTTAACATGGTTAGAGACAACAGGGCTTAAAGGAATTAATTTTATTTTTTTCAACTGATGAAACTTGGGACGAAGCTTGCTATGCCTGCGAATACCTACTAACGGTCGAGCCAAGATTCGAAGGAGTAAAATAAAACAGGGTCATTACCCCAGCCGTAAGACGACATGTGCTTCAATTAACAAGATTTTGTTTAGAGCAAGGGTGCGATAGCCCCTAGTAATCAAACCTGTTTCTTTCCTTTTCATCTTGTGAATCGAAAAATTGAAAGTACTTTTCGTCCAGTGAAAAGCCAATCCTACGCTCAGGTTAACTGTATACTAGAAAAAAACACTTCCTATTCTGAAACTACCAGCCAACTTCCATCCTAACCTACATTAAACCAATTTTTTCTAAACAATTTCATCGCATTCAGCTCGCCACAAAAGACCAAAGGGCCCTTAGGCACAAAAGTGCACAAGTGCCAGCCAAGGGTCCCTCCCATTGTTTCCTATTACCAGATGCTCCCTTTACAGATAGGAGCCAACTCGAGATCGCTTTTGATAATATTTTATCAGGTATAAAATGGAGGATTTATTTTTGTTTAGCTTGGTTTTCTGGGTTGAATTATTGCGAATTGTTTTTATTTTATAAAATACTCTCTCCTTTTTTTAATTTGTTTTTTTTTTCTTGGAGAATTGGAATTTGAAATCGCTAACTGCCAATCATTTACATGTATTTCGGAATGTATTCTTGTAGTTTATCTTCTTTTATGATGATAAGCATCTGTATTGGAAAACAGAGATGATTTAAAATGAATACTAGATGATGCAGGGCACTTCATTTGGTAGGGTAACTTTTTGAAATCATAACTATCCAAGACATACAGAAAAAAACATTTAGATCGGTCCAGCCGTTTAGTAGTAGTTCAGTGACATACTGTACCTACAGTAGAATTATATGAATGAATATGAGGAGCTTATTTTTGAGGAATAATTCACATTTAGCCAACGTGGTGTTCAACTTTCAATCTTTCTGTATTGGAAGAGGTTTTTGCCCAACACAAGGACAAAAGGCTGATATTATCATTTCATTTTTATGGGAGTAGGTGGTGGGGTTGGTAGTAGTGTAGGTATATTATTATCTAGTCCAGGTTTGTTTTGACGGCTGAACAGTCTTTAATATTTACCACGCTTTCATTAGCTTCACCTGTATGTATGTTTGTTTGTAACCGATACCTTTGGACTTGATTTTAACATACCTCGAACAGTCAGATTTCTTTTTTTTTTGTTCTACCTACCTTTTTGTCTAGAATGTGGGTTCTAGACAAAAAGGTAAGCTCTATTTTCCCTGATATCGTACTGTCATTTTCGTAAAACCATTTTGATTTTTTGAAAGCTCATGTTTATATTTTATAGACATTTTAATAAAGTTTATCCATTAACAAGGAAAGGCTATTGCTAATAATATATATGTTTGATAATCTGTATAGAGGAACGGAAGGCAGCTAAATATTATGAAAATATAAAACACAATTATTATTCAAATCTTTTATTATATTTATCTGATCAGTGGCATTACCAACTTCAACATTAATTACTTATAATTAATCTAAATTAATTATTACAGACGAAAAATCATTTCTGTAAAGTAATCTACGTTAAACCTTTGGACTATATATTATTTTCTTAATTATAGAAAAGAAATTACAATTAAAATCATGGGTTACTTTTACAACATAATTAGCGCATTTAAAATTTAAGTGAAATTTTGGTAGACATTACAATTAATTAAATAATATAAATGTGAAAAATTAATTAAAAAATCATTTAAATTTTAAAATTAATATCTATTTAGAAGATAATATATTTACAGAAATAGCTAAATAAAATACTTATTTAAAATTAATTTTCAGTCTCAATTAGGAGCTATTTCAGAATATTTACAAGAACTACATTTAAAAACCTTTTTTTTAGCAATCATACAATACAATTATTGAAATGTTAATTCTTATTCTTAAATATATTTAAAATCGTTCTTTCGAGGTTAAAAAATTAAATTACACTGACGACTAAATTGACAATTTCATTTTAAATTAAAAATTAAATTAAATAAAACATTCAATTTAACTATTTTTCAAATCTATTCTTTTATAATTACAAAATAATATTAATACACATTTCATTCAAATTATTAAAATCTACAATATAAAAGGATGGCTTATTTTAATTTTAAAAATCATAATGAGAAAATTAAAATCTATTTTACTTGCTAAACTAAGTTTTTCTTTGACATGAACACTTAAAGCTTTTTTAATTTTAGGCTCGTTTGTGATTTGACGTTATTAAAGCCGAGGAAAGTATACTATTAGACTTTATTTAAATTTAAATTATGCACTAACGATAACTAGACTATCTCTATCTAATAATTAAACCATATTTTTGCATATGAATTCATTGTCCGTTTTTAAGACTTAGACACAAATCCGGAGTAACATGTCTCTCAAACAGTACGTTTTAATAGAATAGGAATTTAAAAAAAAAGGAAATAGTGATAGTAAAGAAAATTGATTATTGAAATCAACTTAGCGAAGTATGCTTATACTGTGTTGTGTGTTGTTTGTAAAAACAAAATGGCCGTCTAGTAACCGTTAGTGTATTCCTTTAATAAATACTAAGTGCCTTCGACACTTGTCTGATATTATATTATTTAAGCTTACGTAATAATTTCATGTTAAAACAGTTTATGCAAACATTTCATGTATTTCTCCTAGCTACTCGTCAACTAATTAAACATGCGTTCCCGTTGTTACCTGGACGCCATTACCTGTAAATAAAAATATATTTTTTAAAACGAAAATCGATTGGTCTACACCTTTTTGACACTCAGCGCTAACTTCAGCCGCTTGGCCGCTTGGTTCTGCTATCATTTGGAATCTATAATATTTTCTTATTAAAAAAAAATGAAAATCGACTGGTCTAGAACTTCTTGACACTCAGAGCTAACTTCAGCCGCTTGGCCGCTTGTTTCTGCTATCACTTGAAATCTATAATATTCTTTTTAACGTTTATGATTTTTCTATGCAATTTATCTAGGCACGCGGTAGCGTGTATAACCAAGTTCAAGCTACTGATGGCGAGCAGCACCGTGTGTACTACAAGAACCATTTAGAGCAATATAACTAGCTGTTGACCGCTAGTTCTTTCGCATGGTAAGTAGGAGGGTAGGTTACAGGTGACTAATTTTCAAGAAGATAATATTACAACTACAAGTAGAGATGCAAGCTATTCTTTCGAAAGTAGTTTAGGAGTTCATCGCGGATTAAGAACGTGACACGTATTTTATATACGTTTAGATATTAAAATTAGAATAGAACTATTGTTTTATCTCTAACAGTTTTATAATAGATAATAAACTTTAAAACATATTCATGAACTGTCTCAAAGTTTATGATTTATTTCAAACAATAAAACTAAAAAAACTTGTTTTTATTTAAGTCATTTACATATCCCTAAGTTATTTAAAACTTAAATGAGTTACTTTGTTAAATTTATACATGTTTAGTAAAATAATATTATAATGTTTAATAAAAAAAATTGTGCGCAATTTCAATTATGATTCATAAAAAGATAAAAATTCAATTACGACTGTCATACCTACAATTATAATAACGTAGACAAACAAAATTAATTACTGTAATAATTATTAAAAAAATCTGTCAAAAAATTGACATATATAATCATGTTCATTGTTCTTTTGAATTCATAATAGACAAGGTAACAAATGCAAATTCAAGATAATCTAAGATAAAACTTTACGCGTAAGCCGACGACGTCACTTGATATTTTCCTTCATTTTAATAACTAAAAATAATAATGGCAAATTTTCTTAGTAGAAGGACTGCTTCTTCTTCTTACTTTTTTTAGATTTCATAGTAATAAGTCAAATATTTTCTATAGACAAAAAAAACGTATAGGTCTAAAACAAATTGGGCTTGAAGTCGCATCTTTTTTTATCCAGCCTACTGTCCCAATATAAGGCAAAATTATTTTCACTTACATGAGAAAAGTAATAAAGTAAAGTAAAAGTTATAAATATAGAAGAAATATTCGAGAAGGTGTCTCTAGAGTAGACAAAACATAATTTACCAAAACATTATCATGTGTTTCTCCACAAGTCAAATCATGAATCAATACTCAATTCTCAATATTTTTATTGCACTCCATATGTTCAACAGGTGTTACATAATATAAGTATGGACCCTGTAGGGCACGGCAATGTAGGAGAGAGAAGGATGCTAACTTTATTTACATTATGTATCACAGATTCTTTTAATTTATTAAGTGGTTGTCAAAAACTTACCTTTGGTTATAATTTGATTGGACTGCAAGTTTCCTTGACTGGACGGTGGAAGTATATACAGAGCCCCCGAAGACTGTGATGATGACTTAGGCACCTGTTATTAAATTAACGTCATATTCAAGACTCAATTTCCCTTCAGATTCTTAGAAAAGAAAATAGTGTGATATGCTTGCTTGCATTTTTTAATGGAAAAAAATTATCATTAAGACCGAATACAACGTCTTTTGCTGTAGAAAAAGACAGTGCACTAGTAATGCAGAATGATTTTCGATAGGTCCATTCACGGTATTTTTACTTATTCATTTTATTGCATTATACGTGCGACATCTACGAAAAGTAGGTAGATAAATCCATAAAATCATCCTCTTGAAATAACGCTTAAAATTGTGAAAGAAAGCTGTTTCACATACTTCTGACCATAACGGTTATGTTTAAGGAGTGCTGGTAGATGTGATGAAAGATGATGAACTTACTTGAGGCTGAGCACCACTATTGGTTGATGAAGATGACGCCATTGGACTTGTGACCGGCCTTGAAGATGAGGATGAAGACGGAGATATCACTGATGGCACTAGTAAAGAAATAAGCATAAAATAATGTAGTGTAACATACATATTGAGAAGTATTGTTAGGAGAACTGGAATCAGTCATATACATACTATCCTTGTAAATTACTGGCGGCAATGCAAAACTAGATTCATGGTTGCTTGAAAACTAGTTATAAAAAATCGAGTTGTTTCGTAAATTCGAAGGACCTCCACTTTAACTTAGTGATAAAGCTATAAATATTTTTAATTAAATGACATTTTGGCGGTCGGGAATTATTGGAAAGTATATGTAGTTAAACCAGCCTAGGCCTTCGCGTGTAGGAAAGGTTTGAGGAATTGATCACTGTACTAGGTCACTGCTCGTTGGTGATTTAAGATACTAATATTTGGAAACCAGGTTATTTTCCTTTACCATCGGTCAGGAGTGTCTTAGAATAATTAAGAGAGTACATAATAATA
Source organism: Trichoplusia ni (assembly GCF_003590095.1). Taxonomy (NCBI): domain Eukaryota; kingdom Metazoa; phylum Arthropoda; class Insecta; order Lepidoptera; family Noctuidae; genus Trichoplusia; species Trichoplusia ni. Next base: position 4,093,138 of record NC_039501.1, read on the forward strand.
TAACATAGGACCGCAATGCGACCCTGCAACATTTTATTATAAATATTTTTAAGTTTAATTAAGGAATTTTGAGAGCAGCTTCCAAAAATAAGAGGTTGGGAGATTAGCAGCGAAACAAAAACTAGTTGGAGCTTATTTGTTGGAATTTAGTTTCATAATTACCTGTTGGAGGATGACCTGAGCTCCTAACGGAATAATAAGGTGGTGGCGCTGGCTTCCCAACTGGATTAGTATTCATTTGTGGCACGTACGCTGCTGAAAATATATTTAGTTGAATAACTCTAGTAATTGCCTTGGTCACAATAATTTAGATTCAGAATTTGGGTGTTTTAAGCTTTAACACATTTTGATTATTAAATAAGTCCCAAAAAAAATAGACAGTCGGTTAAGAAAAATAGTCGTTAAATATCTATTTTTTCAAAGTCTACAAAGCTACTGGTAAACTTTAGGGCCTTTAAGTCAATGCATTCCAGTTTTGCAATAAACAACTTAACCATTCTTGTTTTGATAGAAAATTTATAACATTACACTTGTTCGTCGATATAACACTTTTAGAAGTAAGAATGGAAATTATACTGCAAGTGAACTTACGCATTGGAGCGCTGCCTCTAAGATATGGGTTTCCATAAGTAGCGGCATATCTAACGTCTTCTCCAGCTAGGACGACCCCAGGTCCTGACATTGGTATCACTGTGAAAGATTTATCAGATAAGTCCCTTACCTTTCATAAGGAATTCTTAGAAGATACGAATATCATTATATTGTAGCCTGTTCCCAACTACTGTAGTCGGCGTCTAGTCTAACCAGATGCACCTGAGTAGTGATGTTTAACAAGAAGCGATCTATCTGACCTCTTCAATCCGGTTACCGTGGAGACACAATACCCTTAGTCAGAATGTTTGTGAGACGTCCAAATCCGATCAATGGTTGTTGCGTGAAAGAGCAACAAACGTCTATAAAACCATACATACAATCTTTTGCGTTTATAATAGTAGAATTAATAATAATTTATTTGGCAAAATGGAAATCAGCGTAGCCAACCCATTACAGCCTAAGATCCATGGTATGGAATTTACTCTAAGACCATTAAAATTTTCTTCCATATGACGCATTCAAATAAAAAAAAAAAAAACTTACATATTGCTGTTACGTAATTCTGATGACATTGAATTGAAATCTCACAGTAGAAAATTAATTATTATTTTCACATGATGTTATTGTTGTCTTTAGTACATTTTTTTTGATATTTAATTTGGTATAAAATACTCTGCAAATTTAGATTTGTCCATCAGTCTCTTGGTTTCAGACAAAATGTCGTACATGTGGACAATTTTTGTGGCTTTATTGTGTGTTAATTCAGTTCTATGTAAGTTTCCTTTTTTTTGTTTGCTTTGTCTATTTTTAAACGTATTTCGATTTAAAGGTTCGGTTTTAGTTCGGGTTTATCGTCTAGTCATCGCTATTTAATATTATAGAGTTAAAATCCTGTTTAAAAACAGGATTAGTGCTACAGGCAGAATGTGACACTGTAGCTCGGAAAACGGGTTTGTAAATGGAAAGCAGTTTTCATCGGGAATCTATTGTTCATTTATTTTGCTTTGTTGTATTGTCACTGCAACTTTGCTGTTCTTGCACAATTTATAAAAATATGAGATGCACGATACACTTATTAGGTCCCATGGGTACAAAAAATATTTGTCACATCCCAACCAAAACTTTTGAAACGAAGCATTTCCTGTGACTTATCTAAAAAAATCTTAATTTCAGGTAAAACATGTGAATTTAAAGATTCGGAATGTGTAGTAAGATGGGCAAATTCCCTATACCCATCATTTATCAAAGGAGCAGGCATTATTAAACCATCAGACCCACTGTACAGCGATATTATAGAAGCGGACTTGCCAACATTTAAGTATACTTTAAAGAATGCTGAACTTACAGGGCTAAAAGACTGTCATGTCTCGAAACTTGAGTAAGTGTAATATGTTATTTTTGAATTCCAAGAGAGATGCTTAGCGAATTAGTACATACTTATATACGAGTAGATGAATAGAATAGCTTGATCTATAGAAGTCTGTGTACGGCTACGTAAAACTATTCTACTGGTATGGTATAGCTATGTATGCTTGGGAACATGATGGTATCACATATAGTCTGGTAACACGAACCAGTTCTCTGTACTGCGAGTTAAATATAAATATGGCTTTTGTTAAACTATTGTCGTTATCGGGGCGTATCAGAGCATTCTTCGTCTCAAAGCCACCAGATGAATACCAGACTACCTCAAAGCTTATGACGGTGCCACAGGAGGTATGGCTTTAGAAGTTTAAAAGTTCTTTGAAGTAGATCTGGATAAGTACTACGGTGCTCTTAAAATAACTAAGAAAGTCTGTGAAACTAAGAAAGGTGGCAAGAATTTTCATATTTTATTAGAGTCAATGTGGCTGTTATCACTTTTTCTATAATTTAAAGAAATTAATTTTGAATATTCTTTTTACAGCTTCGACGAAGACAGCATGACGTATATATATTTTTTGCAATGCCCTCGCGTGGTAATAACAGCTGATCACGAGGCCAAGGGGGATATAGTTGGCTTCAGTATAGATATCAAAGGAAAAGTCACAATTATCGGCGGTAAATATCATTCTCAATTAATAGGTTACTTAAAAATTAAGAAATATCCATATCGTGATATTATGGAAAATACACTCATTAAGCGAGATGTTTCTTCTATTGTCCAAGATAATTCTGAAATGTATCGAAACGTAATTTTTATACAATTTGCTGTACGATGTGGTGTATTTAACTATTATATTAAAAATTTCAAACTTTTGATAGAAGCTTGCTATTAGTTTTAGGCTAACCTAATGATTTCAAATGTGATTGATGACACGAATCACTAACAAACAATCACAGCTCAAAATTTATTCTTCAACTTTGTTTCGTATTCAACTGTCTTTCGATACGAATGATTAGTGTCGCCACACCCACAAATACTTTCAAGTTGAACCTTAATAATTTTTAATTTCTTGCAGAGGATTACATGTACAACTTTACTGGAAAAGTTGAAAGTAGAACTGGCACAGACGGCAAGAAATACATCCAGATGAAAACCCATGACATAAATGCCAGAGCGAATGGGAAATTAGAGATAGATTTCAAAAATGATTACGACGCTTCAACTTCAGATTGTAAGTATCCTTTTAATATTATAAAAGCAAAAGTATGTCTATCCGTGTGCGGATGTTTGTCCCTCTTTTACGCAAAAACCACTGAATAGATTTAGACGAAACTTGGAACACAGATAGTTTATAACCAGGATTAATAAATAGCATAGTTTTAATCCCGATTTTATGATTACGTGGGATCAAATAAATTGTGATGTTCAATTCAAATAGATTATATCAATATCAACTCCGCTTGAAGGTAGCTCATTTCGTTACAAATATGAAAAATATGATATTTACACCTGCTTGTTTAGAGAATCTTCAATCAAATCTTTACATGAACACCCTTATCATTGTGGATCAGCTTCAATATTTTAAGATAACCATCTTTATTTTCAGTTGCTACTGTTCAAAAATTCCTTAATGAAAATTGGAAGGATATAGATGAACAACTTCGCAAACCAACCGTTGATAATTTCATGGATTTATTTTTGGACAATGTGAACGCCTATCTTGATTTGGTGCCTTTCGAACCAATTGTTCCCGATGATTAAGAGTCAGATTTGAAAATATTGTTCTGTGCAATCATAGTTTTGGGTTCTATTACAATAAAATATTGATGAGAATATTAGTCTTTTATATGGTGATAGTATAAAATGATTTCCTGCATTCAACTTACTTTTATGCGCGTACTAACGTGTATATTTAACGAAAGACTCCTTGAAAAATATGCTACCGTATTACCAACTACAAGAACAAAATTCAGCGCAAGAAATCTATGGTTAAGCATGCATGTGTAGTAGGCGCATTAGGTAATTTAAGAATTCCATTAGATTTTTTCAACTTTTATATCCTGACTGCATCTTCAGTACACTGCCAAACCTACTGAGCGTGGAGTATTGCGGGTTTGATCCTCTCGTAGGACAAGCATTCCTATGGTCCACAAATTCTTGTGCTATTCCTAATGTCTACGCAATACACAATGACTAAACCCAAAACAATCCATTTTTCCAAAATCATTACTTACCACATTATTTTAAAGAACCTCACCTCCTAAACTCACTACAAGTTTCACTATCTACCCAAACTGATTTATAAGAAAAATAAATTCAGTTTTCCTTTGGATATCTTCACTAGTATTAGTAAAATCGAACTCACCATCAGGTCCAACTATTCCTCCCAATCTTCCACAACTTTGCTGGCGATGAAGAGATCCACAGTGACTAGGATATGTTGACCCATCGGTGCTTCTTGATAGAGAACCACTCATGGAATCTGATGGAGCTGGTGGAGCATAATCCCTGCTGTAGTCAACGTACGGAACGTATCCGTTGCTTTGACCGTGGTGCTAAAACAAAATACCACTTTGAAGATTCTTGTCTCATTAGACCAAGATGAACATGAATGAATGCGTTCCTATAAAAATCCCATGGAAATCTGAATCGAGTGTCGTATCATGCTAAGCCGTAACTGTATTCTTCTTATTGGTCGAATTAACATTGGATCATTAACCAAAGGTAAGGGACAGAACTCAGATTATAATCAAATGAATTTATGTTTGTTAAGCTGACGTCACGAAACCATTCTTCAGCCATTCGTCAGTAATATAAGCACTTCACAAGTTAAATCAAACATTAGACAGCATAGTGTATAATTTTAAAGTTTCTCATTTCAAACATCGCATGTCTTGAATTTTACAAGAGTCGTATTATTTTCTCATAACTCTGCATTGTTATGCCTTGGTAACTGAAATTCTATCCACGTATAAAATTATATCTTCCCAACAAATATTTTATATGGTTTTACTTTAGCGAAAGTAGGTACGGTCGAATAAAATTCCGAGAGCAGTTTGCTTGTATGAGGGGATTAAAAATTTAAAGCTGGTGCAGTATTTTTTAATGCTGCATAAGCGGTATTTCTTCACTTCGATGAACTTCGGTGAGTTGGGAGACAACTTTATGTAAGTTTGAAGATATTTTTTATTTCAGATCAATTTTGCAGCCCAACTTTTCGATATATTTTTCCGTTTAAAAAAAACGTACCTTTCATGAGATCAACAGATTGAACCAATTTTCATCGATTTGTTTAAGACACAAAAAAGGTCAGAATATTTTAAATTCAAGCTGGAATGGTGGAAATAAACTACATTTTTGAAGTAAATATGGGTGGTCAAAAAAAAACTGCTATCTCAAAAATAAATTATTCATTGATTAAAATTTAGCCTAAGACAGTCATACTTTTTGATATTGCCAACAGGCATCAACATAAAAATAATAAAACAAAAAGCAGAGAAAAGAAATCATGTACTACAACATAACGTTAACAAAACCATAGTACGTGCAAACTCAGGAGCTTTAAGCATAAATATTTAATTTCTAATTCCACACATCCCAATGCACGAGAACAATAAATCTAACCTTAAAATTCAAGTTGTTGATGGGTTGGTTGAAATCCCCGCTGTATCTTTGGTACTGCTTCATAAGCTCGTTGTCGTAGCCTGAATCTGGGAGGGGAACTGGCCCAGCGAGGGGTAGACCAAGGTTCGATGTTAGGTGCAGTGTTGGGTGGAGGTCAGTTTCAGAGCCTGCGTTGGAGTTTTCCTGGTAAAATAAAAGTAGGATTTAATAATATATTTAAAAAAAGGACTTTTTCGTGATAAGTATTTGACACAAAAACTCCTACTTTACAAAAAGGCGAGTAAAAGGGCTAAAAGATGATGTTTTAGGCATATAATATTAATCAAACTAACCTTCTAAGAAACACATGCCATGTAAAAATGAGTACATTGCAACACATAGATTAAAAAAAAAATGCATTGATTGGATTCTATCTAATTCCAAAATGTTTATTTCGTTTGTTCATCTTCATTTGTCTAGAAGCAAAGCTTACAATAACAGTGCTATGACAAATGATTGCTATCTTTTTATAGTCCCACTTACCATATCACAGCTGCCCTCAACTTGTCTCAATTCCAACTTCAGATCACTGATATTTGAACTCCTGTCACAATCTTTAAACTGATCGACACAAGTCTTTCCCAAATCTGTTATATCTGGTTTCTTCACATCCGTCTTCTTGGTCTTCTTTTGGCACAGCATCACAATGAGCATGATTATCAATATGAATATAACAGCTGAGGATCCACCAGCTATTATAAAGAATATTGGATAGGTTTCTGGAAGAAAATCTTTATTTTATAACTTGGGCTGTAAAGGTATAACAAGCATATTTCTACGAATAATTAGAACAAATTACTTTGAAAATAATTGATTGCTCAAAGAATATTAACGACGAACTAATAAAAATAGTTTTTTACGGTACTGCTGCTACATGTCTTTAAAAGTAAGCAAAAATTAATAACTTACTTGCAGGAACTAAATTTATTTCAACACTGTCAACGCCATAAGCATTCAATACAGTACAGTTGTAAGACCCAAAATGCTTGGACTCACTTCTTCGAATAATCAAAGTGGATTTCGTCAATCTATCAGCGTGGGTCTCTTCTAAAAAAGCGTATTCCTGTGAAAACATTTCCAATGTAACAACTAAAACTAAAGCGGGGACAGAAAACTCACAAACTTTAAAGTTTCTTAAAGATAACAATGGAAACATATTCATTTTATATCTCAAACTAAAACGGATATTTTAAATTTCTGTTTTCTGAATACATTGTAGCAAAGGAAGGATTGTTTTATCTTGAGTGTTGTGCATATATTTTTTATTGCGTCTATTTTCTTCGTTTGAGATCTTGGCCTAACTTTTCTCCGCGGGCCTTAGAGGAAGCTTGGCTTTAAATAAGTGATGGAGGCAAATTTGCCGGTTTTCCTCGAGTTTTTAAACAAAATGTGCAGTTAACTTGGCTGGCGACTGCTACAATATTGTTTATTACTCAACTTGGTTAACACACTTAGTTTGAATTTAAGAAATCTTTGTACAGATTTTTGGGTATATCATGATGAAATATTATCATTTTCTACTGATCTCTAGGGTTCAAATGTTTTAATTTTTGGTCATACAATTATGTTCGTTACAGATGTAATTTTATATTTATACATCCATGATTCACATGTTGCTACTTAGAATTAAATTGAAAATTTATTAACTCAATTTAATAAAAAAATATTAATCAAATGTTTTAATTCTCAATCATACAAACCCCAAAAGATTTCAACCCAAGATACCTTAAATTTCAAAGCCATCAAAATCTCCACATAATAGCCACAAATTGCTTAGTACCTCAGTTCCATAGAATCGTCGATCCTATTCAGTACTGATTAAGATCAGCTATTACAAATTACCTGGTTATGAAAGGAATTGATCTCGTTGCCTCCGAAGGTCCACACGATGTAATCTGGTTTGGGAACAGAAAATGAAACACATTCGATCCTCACGATGTCCCCTTCGACGCCATACTGCGTTTGATTTGACATTATTTTTGGTGGACCTGTAACAACATGACGAATAAAAGCACCTGAACTAGAGAAATGTTTTATTTCATTATTTCTTTGGAGAAAGTTAGGGAAATATTTTGTTTAGTTTATAAATAAAACTTTGGGACTTTTTTGTGAGGAGTATATTCAAGATTAGGTCTTGATATTAATGCTGAAACTGCGGAATCTGTAATATTATTATTATCACACTATAACATTTTTATAAATATTCCCAATAGAATATGAATTGTATGTCTCTTGACAGTAGTTACTGTTAATAACATACATACATAGGTAAAAGAAAAATTATCTAGAAAATTACAAAATTATTAAAACATACATAAATAGTTACACCCCCTAGCATAGCTTATCAATTATATTAAGTTGAACTCAATTAGTTTAACAAGCTACCAAGTTCGTAAGTCGCTATAGCCTCTCAAAAACTTGATCATGCAGCAGTTTCCGCCAACTATATACCACCTCTATATATCGCTATACAAAGACGCCAAAGTTTCAAATCCAAATTAGGCCGATTGGATCCCACATCTAATTTGCATAAAGACATAATTGATACAAAGTCAATAACAATTTAAATGAGGCCTCTCAAAACACTATTCAATTTACATAAAACGAAAGTTGAACATGCAAACCGAGGCATGGCTATATGGGCATAAAGTTTGGACCTTAAAGTTACGAACTGCCAAGTTGGCTAGTTTGCAAGATGTTCCAATTGAAATGACCTCGCCAACGATGCAGCACTTGCAGTTCCATAGGTCGTCTTGAAACTTGGCAGAGTTTTAGATCTAGCGTCTTAAGGCCTTTTGTATATTTTAGAAGTTCTCTGTGGGAAATGTAGTTTTTGAGGAGTGTGCAGAATACGGCACATAAGGACTTAATATTAGATTAGAGACAATGCACTGCAGTCGTTGAATCTTTGACTTTTATCTTTGTAGTGTAAAAAGAAACTGCTGCATTTTGGATTACCAAGGCTTTTGGAACTATCCTACAAAAATGTTAATGAATGCTTAGATTTTAAACCGAGGATACGCTTCTTTGATAGTCGACGAATTTTGTCATACAAACTCATACAGTTTTGTACAACGAAAAGCATGGTTTGAGACATGAGTAGTGGAATATACGAAACGTTTTCTAATTTACAAATGGTCGTACGATAAACTATCATCAACAAGAATATTAAATCCCTAAAATTGAAGATGTTAATGAAATTTTCCGTGTTATAGCAAAGCATACCTTTTATATAAACAATGGCTGGCGCTTGAACGTCCTGTCTGTTTTCAGAGCTTGCTTTACACCAATATTGTCCAACTGAATGAGGAGTCACGGTGATTGTCAGATTTGGCAGCTTGCCAACTCTCTGCCAGGATAAAAACATAAATAACATTAAACAAATAATACAAAATGTTATGGATATTGCTTACAATGATACTAAATTTAATGATAAAATGATTGGCGATAAATTAATAGCTGTTAATTTATATGATGGTGATTGCATTACTCTCAATAATTGTATCGGTTGAATGAATACAGATTCTTTGATTTTGAGTTTTTTGATACACGGAAGATATTATAAAAAATTCAACAACAAAAAGAAAATACTTAAAACACTCTAAGTTTCTAATGCGTTGAGTAAAGATTTAATTAATTATAAACTATGAACAAATCAAGCTAAAATTTTAAATTAATCTGTATAACCACAGCTAAGTTTCCACTTAGTTAATAAAGTAGATATTATATCTTGTTTTAATTAACTCAAAACTTTAATATAATTAAGATTCAACCTGTTACCAGCCACTTAGAAATTTACAAATTTCATAAGTTTGAAGGCAGACGTCTTGAAGATGTTTTACGTATTTCGAGTGTCCATTACATTACTACATTTATTAGTTATGGTTAAAATTATTTCGTCTAAAGTTCTAATAAATTAGTTGATGAATTTCTAACTAAGATGTAGTATGTGTTTAGTAATTTCTATCTAGACTGGGATTTGAATTCCACACAACTATCTAAACATTTGAAATGAAATGAAATAATTTGACAAATATTTTAACAGGGATATTTATAATTTTTCTTTACAAGTACATCGGAGGTATTTTTTAAGTAATTGAATATAGTTGAAGTTATTAAGATAATTGGCCCTAAAATGTCACCCAATATTTTTCTTTACTCGATCTAGATTCGTTTATGTATCAAATACTTACAATATATCTTTCGTTTTCATATCTCAGCCATTGTATCTTCGGCTGTGGGTGTCCTTCGACGATACAAGATAGGGTTGCTAATGAACCGGACTCCCCTTCAACGTTTTGAGGCTTCACAACTATAGATGGACCATCTGTAACAAGATTGCTATTAGTTTATATCCTTTTTTTAGCTTTGCCACTTAAAAAAGTATATAACATGTTTTCTCTATTAAAAAATAGGTTAGCGTTCATCTTTTGTTTATGTTAGTTTTATCTATGCTTTCTTTCCTAAAATAGGAGTGTTATATGGACAGGGTTTATCTAAGTTTTATAGTCAACGCATGAGTTTTCTGATACCATAATTTCTAAATGCATATACGAGGTACGATCATTTTATACTATACTTCATTCCACTTCGCCGAACCCCATGTCAACGTGATACCCTTATAAGTGTTTCTAGAATTGTGCCTTTAGGAAACTGACATATTTTTATTTTGAACGATTTGGGATTTAAAATTTATGCTATTTACAATGGTTTTTGATTAACAGGAAGAAAATTAAGGCCGAACCTTCAGAGAAATTGAGTACCATTAGTATAATGTCAGAAAATTCAAATTATGTTTTCACAAATAATTATCCTTCTAGGAATTACTTAAAGATAAGGAAACTCTTCTCTTTCAATACAAAATAAACTTACAATAATACATCATAAACTTGACTTTGAATTAAAATTTTAAGAGGGCTAAAATAAACACCGGTGTGTTTTAGTTTGATTTCCTTGTATCCGTTTTGATCGTAACTGAAGAAAATTGTATATTTATACAGAATAAATAAATATTATTATAATTTCCCAGAATTTTTACCCTGGCATTTAGTCTCAAACTAAGCAAAGCTTGTACTGACTTTAGACAGCTGATAAATTACGCTATACATTTCTAGATACATACATACATATTTTTTAGTCGTCTTACAGAAGCAGCCCAGTTCATGTATCCAATGACTAGAACACGTTCATGATAAAAAAAATGGTATTTATGAGATTTGAATAAATTTAAAATGCAATTTTTTATTCAATATTATGATGCAATTCGTAGTTTTTTAGATACAGCACTGTTGCGAGCGCGGTCCGAGCCTTGTAACAATGGTGAGGAGTGCGGGCGGCGGCGTTTTTATCATTTTTAAGAGTGTATTTCAGATTTCTCATGTTTAAGTTTTCTTCATACTTATTATTTTAGTTGATGTTAAAAAAAAAATCGCGCCTAGGGGTATTTTACGTCGGATACATGAACTGGGCTGCTTTTGTAAGACGACAAAAAAATCACCGTGTATATAAATTATACCCACACCCACAAACATATCGTTTTCATCACAAGCCATCACAGTAAGTTGTTATTGCTTGTTTAAAACTGTGAAGGAAGACATGAGCATACCTGAGAAATTATTTTAACCCTAAAGCAACATCAGAAGCTTTCGGTCGGTCTAAAATCCTGACCACATTTTGTTTAACTATTCCTAAAAGAACAACAGTAATTTCGTTCATAATTATTCTTCATCATCATCATCATCTCAGCCTATCGCCGTCCACTGCTGAACGTAGGCCTCCCCCAAAGAGCGCCAATAATTATTCTTGGACGACGCTAATAGCTTATTACAATCGTTAATTCACACACAACAATGCAAGCTACAACTATAGAACAGTAACAAATCCAATTAAATAATCGTCCAATTATTTAACAATAGGGGCTTATAGCGACGTCAAGAATTGCCCTATAGCCATAATTGTGAGCTGAATGACTATAATTCGGAGTTGTGACATCAAGGACCCTTGGTACTTGAATAAAACCGTTTTTCGACAATCTACTTGGTATTTAGCCTTTTTTGTTTCAATGGATGTAAATAGGTTAGGGTTTTGTTCGTAATTTTAAATATTAATTCGATATTGTTGAGGGTTATTATAAAACCAGTTCAGGTAGAGAAGGTCGTGTTAATAATCGGGTCATTTAGGACTGTTTCATGGTTTGAAAATTATACGTCATTTTTGTTAAGGGCATAATTTGATAACTTCTATTTCAGATATTGTGTCTTTAATATTAGAATTGAATGTTTTAGTATTATGAAACTATTTATAATGTCTAATGGCTTTGGCTATAGTTAATCGTATTATTAACAAGCTAATGGAAATTACTCAATTGTATGTAAGTCAGTGACGGATAACAGTGGGATAGCCACCACGCATAAAGCAACTGAGCGTGATGTGTCGTGGGTTCGATTTTCATGTGTTGAGATCCACGAATGCTTGTTCTGAGTCTGTGTCTTATGCATATTACTTGAATGTTTGTAAAAGCCCCCGAGACGATAGGATTGAACTAATTGTTTTTATGTCTTTTTACTGACATTTCAAGAGTAAATCGATAAACAGTTATTCATGTACATAATTTGTTTCTTATTTTAGACAGCAGTTGGGTTGACTGGAGTAGGTCACAAGTCAAAACTTCCAACTCGAACATAGATCAAACTGAAACTATCACAAAACATTTACAACAAAAAATAATTCCAAAAACATATTTACCGCATCAATGATAATAGGATTTTCAAATCAAATCGCAACCAAATAACAATCAATATCTATCAAAAAATCTATCCACGTCAAAAAACAATATATCGAAGCTTTCCCAGCCCAGTTTAGAGGAAAACAATTGAACCGTTAATACGTGATTGGGTAACAAAGAGGAATGATATTTCATTCTCTATCCCTGAGGTACACTGAAGAAAAAAGTAGCCCTTTCAGAGGCTTCCTATATGCCAAATTTCATTGTCGTCCAAATATTGTACGGTAAAGGAAATAATATGGGAACAAAGGAATTTACGGATTGTCGGAAAAGTTGTAGATTGCGTCATAAGTAAAGAAATACTTTCATTTGATTTAAAGACGTGTCTTAGAACTTCGGTTGATGGGCGTATCATTAAAATAATATCAATTCATATGTGACTTATAAAACTGATTTGGAACATCAAAATTTTGATTGAAGCAAAACACACAGATATATCTTTTCTTTTTCTCGTAAAAAATGATTTCGACTACCATTTTTAGGTCATCACAGTTTTTTTAAACTTGGACATCGGTATCTTCCGAATAAAAAAAGAAAACAATTTAAAATTCAATTCCTATACAAAAGATACTTATAAAATAGCACTATATGTACTGCAAACTGGGACTAATCTAAACCCTCCACAATCTAAAGCTATCAATATATTTCACCAAACTGTGTACGACCGAATATGACTAGCTAGTCCCAAGAGGAAAATCGATCTACTATAATACCATTCCATCCTAAAACGTGAGAAATCCCGTCCTTTACGGAACCCATAATAATAATTTAATCAAATTGCAAACACAAGCACTTTGGAGACTGAATTTGAACGACGAAATACGGTCTGTTAATTCCTTTGTTCTAGATTTCCTGATGCATTTATAATGTACAGTTCACTTACCACATAAACAGCGAAGCTTAAGCGGGCTAAATATTACTCGGATTATCTGGAGGTAAATTTCGAACGAACTATTTTCTTGAACAAAGCAAGATAAAAGTGTTTGCGAAGAAGTGAGGGAAATATGTACTTTTTCGTAACATACATGTCATACGAGTACTAAAGTATTTGTTAATATACACTAACATTTGTCTTCGTAGATTTCATTTATATGGATTAACTCAAAATACCGTTTGGGGGTCAGACAGTACAATATCTAAAATTAGTTCATATGTGTGGGTAAAGCAAAGATGAAAATCATTTTATATATTTTGAAATCGTGCACCTAGTGTCAAATCAAATCAAACGTTTTAGAAGTGCCTGAAAAACGGCCTATTTGCAATAAAAACTTAATTTTGATTCCTATGCGGTGTTAAACGGTTTTGTTAGTAGCTAGATTTCATTTGTAGTCAGAGGTCTATTGTAAAACGGTTAAACCGTTTCGAAATAAACAATCCAAATAGTGTATTTTCTGCCCTATATAGTCTAGTATTGACCGGTACACGTAGCGTTCAAGTAGGTCACCAGTAACAAGTTATCACTAAAATCCATCTACTTCTTGAAATAAAGGCACTTACTATGTCCAAGTATTTCCAAGTAATATACACAAATGAATTACTTGAAAAGTCTTTGATGTCAAGCTTAAAAATATATACGGTTGACACGACATACCTTGAATAAACTTGTACGACAAAAATGAATGATCGTACACGTTCTTTTTTGGGAATAGAAATTATAATCAGCATGGCTTTGAGATTGTATCTTAAAGATAATGTGCAAACTCGGTCTGATTTTTTTTTTTTTTCGAAATAATTTGATTACAATTTGAAAATAAGACTAATTTCGATCAGCTGATTATTTTGGCCAATCCAAAATTTGTCGTTTCCCCTTTTTGGAGTCGTTTATCCATTTTCACGTGCGCTTAGTAAGCGGTATTTACTGCACATTTCCATAACACGTTGTAAGCGTATAATCCAAAATCCTACCAGAAGACGATATTTCAGTTTCCCGTATGCCAGTCCATAGTCTAAAGCCTCAATAACGCGCCTAACTTAAAAGGTATTATAATTCTTGAGCCGGTACTTACATGCCACTTCCAGAGTTTTGGTGTCAGCACTTTTGCCGACCGGGTTGTGAACCTCGCACTTGATTGTCGCCTCGTTGAACCTTCGGGATATGTTTGATAAGATCTGTAACAAAGGTTTTGGATTAATTTTGAGTTTCATGATTTAAGATGTGCTTTTTGTGGGGATTTTTGTGAGTAAACGATGTTGTGCAATTGATCTACGAAGAGATATTTAGTATTTTTTCGACGATTTTTTTCCTCATAATAGCCTTTTAAAATAAGTACATGAAAACAAATAATCCAAACAATAAATATCACAAAAACAGGAATATTTATAAAAATATACCAAAATTATAATTTCCTAGAAAGTTTTCATAATTACCTTTTCCTGTAGAACAACAACTACTGCAGACTAAAAAAAGACTCTTAACGAAGAAAATTTCCGCAACATGCAATTGTTAGCACTAAACTTTTCACAAGTATTGCTTAAAATTACACTAACAGACAGGAGAAACTAAAATTACCTGCAGTAGTGGAAAATATCCAACGTTCTATTTAACATAAGCGTTTCGTTTTACTAAGACTTTATTCGTGAGAAGACGATGCCAATTATTACAATGTATTTAAGAAGTAACCTTGGGATATTATCTGCTCAAAAAAATATATTTTTTAGGAACTTTCTTACATCTTTCTTAATGGAAATAAGCAATATATTATGTTGTAGGGTATATATGGCATATGGTACCTTTTATATCTAGTTTTACCTTAGAAACTTATAGCTTTCAGTAAGGATACAAGTGTTAGTTAATCCTTGTGACTTTGAGGATGAGGTGAGGATGTCGACGGGTGACCTGGTCAGAATTTAAATGAGTACCTAAGGACAATATGATTGGGTTCCAAATGCATATACGTATATAACGAGGAAAAAATAAATCAATAGCTTTATTGAGACGTCTAGAACAAGAAGTGGTATAAAAAACCTCAACAAGATCATTTTCGAAGTAAAACTGTAAAAAGAAATAAATTTACAAATCATTACAGAATGCAAAAACATTTGCTTACACAGAAAACAATTAAATAAGCAGAAAATTATCAAACAAGCGGGCCCAGATGAGACATCTGATGTAAAATGCATATTGCACGTATATGAAGTGCCAGGAAGAAATTTGAAAATTCTCTCTTATATTTCCCAAGTACGCCTCCTTCTGAAGACATGCAAATAAGGTAGATAAAATTTAATAGTGTGCGGAATTAATGGGGAAGGCGTCACTTCAGACGATATAAGACGGGAAGACGTTACTTTGTTTTGGATTTTTAATGGAAGCCAAAAGTAGAATATGTTGCCTCCGTAAGCAAGTATTACAAGGCTTATACAACGTGATGAGAATTTTGAGGCAAGGTTTTAGAAGTTGTATGATGAAAAGAAATGTTTGTTTGATGTTGGATTTTCACGTGAGATTTTAGATGGTCTAATTTGTTATGAGAATAAAAGATGTTACAAACTGAGATGAGAGAATATTAGAGTGTTTTGTGAAACTTATTGATTTTCTTTGAGAACAATAGTAAGATTATTTTCGTTGTATAATCTTTAAAAGTTTCAAAACTGACAAAGTTCAACGTTCAACTTCTTCCTGCCCTTGTTCCGTTCTATTCAAGGTTGGATTCTGTTACTACTAACTCCCTTTTTTCATATCAATTTCCACACAGTATATCAATTTTTTCTTTGACCTCCCTCTCCATTCACGTGTAACCTCATATCTCTTGTAAGAACATAAATACATATAGTAGTAGTATATTTATTGAAAACTAATACTACTAAAATACGTAAACTCAAAACAACCACAATTGACGACGCTAAACAAAGGCTTCCATTTCCCATGATTTAAACGTTTTAAAATACCTGTTTTTGAATCCAATCCATTCTATCTATGCTGGCCTAAATAAATTACACACGTTGTCAATAGCAGGTCCAACAATACCCTCCAAATATACCTGCAACGGATGTACCGTCAAATTCGTTTGTTCGTTTCACCTGCGAATAACCAAACGGGTTATTCATACGTGGATCGGGTTTTAAAAACTCCATAAAAATCGATAAAAGCCAAATGACTGCCCAGAATTTTCAACCGAATGGTCTTGGGAGGAATTCGAGCTCGACCCAGTTGGAAACTATACTAACTGTTGACCTACATGAGTTCTTGTGGCATTCATGTTTAAAACAACACGTGAGTAGGTAATGTAGGGGTATTTGAAGTTTCTTTGTTCGGGCCAATCCGAGTTGAATTTCGTTAATATTTAAATAATTGAGAGTAATTTGATTTTCTTTTTGTTTTTAGCCAGCCTTCTTTTCTTTAGTTGTTACTTAATTCATCGTGATAGTATATTATATGCTTTTTAAATATTACAATTTATAAAAAACGTAATGACAAAGAGATTTTGCTTCAAACGTAGACCGAAGAAAGATGGCGGAGAAATTCGTCTTTTTTTCTCAAAATTGATTCCTGATCTACATACATAGATAAACAGAAAGACCTTGGCCTGCATGAAGGACACAATAAAATAAAACTACTGAAAACAGGTTATGTGTGATAAACGCAATGATAACAGACTGGAAATTGATCGATGACAATGGAATTGCAAATTACCTTCCCGTTAAATACTGGCTTCCACAATCAAAAGGAGTTATAGCGAAAACAATTACTACTATTCGCAGTAAATGAAAGAGTTCGGACGAGCATATCACTTTGTTAGTGATACGGCGAACGGATCGGGCAAATCAACGAATCGGAAGATTCCATGAATGTATGATGCACGACACTGTATATTGTACTTCGATCAACCCTGGGGCTTTTTGAAATGTTGGCCACGACGGCTTTTTGGAATATGAAGGAGTGAATGTAAGACATGACGGCACATTCGTTAAATTGTCTGAGGGTCATGTATGTAAGTAGTGATCTTGTGAATAGACAATTGTGGTATTAAACCTCCAATCTTCATATTTTCCTCCAAAAAATTCCTACATTTTTCTATTCCAAAGATGCTATTTTCTTTTGATCCCTTTGCAGAATTATCAGTATATTAGACTATACATATATAAAATGTATTTTACTTATTTCAATCAAATACTTCATATCATTCCATTGAAAATGATTCTTTTTTTTCCGATTAACATTAACCTCAATATTGTAAGTTTATTATTATTATACCAATGTTTTACTTACCAATTCATTGCTGGTGTTGCCAAAGATAATTTCGTTGTTAACATACCACCTGTATGTTAAATTGTTGGGGTTCGCACTTGCTTGGCATCCTGTGGAACAATAATTAATGTTAGCTTTTTTACCCGACTGCCAAAAGGGTTATGTGTTTAGCGCGTATCTTGTATGTATGTAATATTCTTTATTAATAGCCCGAGTGAAATTAAGTGCTTCTATATGATAAATTATTATCTCTTTGCGCATGCCTCCGACTGCAATTCTGTTTATACTGTTGCAAAAAATTGAAAGACTACCGTGCTGATATTTCTAAGTGTACAATACGTAGGTACATAGGTTTTGTAGTGTTTCAATTTACGTTTCTAGTTTTAAGTACCTACCTAATCATTGCTTTTTTAAATACCTTATCATTGAATTTTATCTTGTTTCAGTCTTTTCAGATGATTTTTAATTGTAGATATTACAGCACAATTTCCAATACCGTGTAAAGGTGTAAAGTGGTAAAGGTCACCAAACCCACTGAATGCTACTGGTATGTATCGCGAGTTCGATTCTAATTTGTGCATGTAATATAAAACATTGTGAAACCCTAGCAACATAAGAATATAACTCTCTAATTTGGGACACGTTTTTTTTTAGTGTTTAATTGTGCATAACATTATTTTGTATGTACATAGCTGATATTAATTAAAAAAATAACCTTTATGTTTATAAAAACTTTCAGTGTTCTTTTATATTAGTCTAGCAGCATCAATGAACATACTGTACTGATAAGGCGTTACTTGGTTAATATTCTACGATAAATGGCATAAAATTAAGTTAGTATCATTGACCTTTTTGAACGATTCTGTCTTCAAATAAAGCGTTAAGCAGTGGATCTAGTTCACACTGTTTAAGTTAAAACTATGTCTTAAAACTCACCAATAACCACTGTGTCTCCTTCCTGAATGTTTTCTTTCATGATCCCAGACTTGACAAACATACGAACCTTTGGTGCGTATTGTACCTGTAACAAATCAAAGGTTTATGTGACGTTAATTACCCTTTTTACCCAAAAAACAGAATAGCTACATTATGTAGACAATTGAAGAATTTTCGGTTCTTGCAGTGACTGCTGATGATAGAGTATCGAGTTCTTCTGCCAATAGCGAAGTTAAGACTTACATCGTTACACTTCATAACAAGAAACCATAAAAGAAAAATGTCACACAAAACATCGTCAATCGTTGACTGAAACAATACAGCTGAAACAAGCCATTACGAATCGACTTGACCTAAAAATACCCAACAATTTTTCACTCGGAACTTTTTAAAAGACGGGTTTTAAAAATAAACGTAAGACCGACCATTTCTCGTCGTGTCTAAATCAGAAACTGTTTTCCAAGCAGTTGTACAATGTTGCAAAACATACGAAGTAACAAAGGAGGAAGAAAAATAAATACAAGCTAAGCATCTGAGGGGAACTTCGATAGCTGTCCGATGTACTCTTTGGCTGCGATCATAGAAATGGGGGATGTGACATAATATATCGTCTTTTGCATGGTATGGGATTTTTTTGGTTTAAATTTGGGTATGTGGTATTTTACATATTGTGTGTTGTTGATTTGTCTTCTAAATGATTAATGTTTATTTGGATCTTGGACTTGTAATTTTCGTACAATAATAATATTCAATTTGAAATCGTTTCGATTGCAGAAAATTATCTGTATATTTTCTAGAGATGCTTTGGTATTTTTTTGAAAAATTACCAAAAAACCAAAAAGACCTAATGCAGTTAAAAATGCTCTTATCCTTTGTATTTTTTGACTTGATTTGTTATTACATTTACCCAAATATAATCTCGTGGTAAGTATATCTTCCTCAAGGGTCTACCATTTTATTTCTTTGATCAATGGCTCTTCTATCTCGCCTCAGGGAAGCGGTGTTACTAATCTTTTCAGGCCGATTGTTTTATCGATGTATTCTTTTCCCTTAACGTTTCAGGCTTAACTATTTACTGTATTTATGGAGACGGAGATATAGAATTTATGATCTGTATGAAGTTTTGAGAGAGTCGAAAATTGAGAGAATATTATTATGACAAAATCTTGCCTAAGTTTCTGTTTGTTTAAAAGTATATTTTATTCTATTAATTGGGTCACTGATATTATTAGGTAGTACCTTACCTTTTTTATAGCAAATGATATTGCCGAACTCATTATTTACTGACAAAGCTTTCGTCACTTCAATAGAAAAAAAATATTAATAACGTTCATTACGTGGTAAGAATCTATACATATAATAAAATTGTAGAAAAGTGAAAACTGTACATTGGATATTTTTTAAAAAGAAAAATTGCCGGGTGGTCTACCAACGATTCCGATGCCGAAAATATGTTTTTTAGAATTTTTGTCTGTTTGTCTGTTTGTCTGTTTGTCTGTTTGTCTGTATGTATGTCCGGAAAGATCTCGGAAAGTACTGGATAGATTTGATTCAAATTTTCAGAGAATATCAACAAGAGGTCCGGTCAACATACTTTCTACTTATTATCCCACTTTTCGTTACAGGGGGTGAGCAGGAGCCTTTTATATCTATAAACAAATATCAATTTATCTTATAAACTACTGAATATATTTCGTTCAAATTTTGCATGAACCTTATCGTACACATGATACAACAAATATACAAAAACTATAACGCTACTATGCAGGGGGCATGAGCAGTAACGTTTTAAATTTTTGGACTGACCCGTAACATCGTGTAATACAATTTTGAGGTGTATTTTCACCCCATTGAGTAGAAGGCAGCACGGTCATCAATTTACAAAAAAAAATCACGCTATTTATCTTAAGACTTTTGGCAGAGCAATAATAGGATTTTTCGAAAATAACTCATTTTCACAAAATTAGTCATTTTATTCTCTTTTAAGGCCTACCGCGACTATTTCACACGTAAAATAAAAGAAACATAAACTAATACGTTTTTTTATATAATTGTTACCGTAATCAGTACATTCTTGAAAGAAAGGAACTCAAATTCTTTTTATTTTTATTGATGTACAAAAATTGCTCAAGTTCAAATGTGGAATTCCGTAATATGATTTTGTATTTATTTACGATAGGAGTATATATACCTATGTTTTTAGCTCGGTAATGTTGGCGATGCTACTTCAAGATCAAAACATTCGTAGTGACACTCAACCCAAAGTTGCATGTAGTTCACATTGATCTCATCTATAATTATGCATGACAAAAAATACTGAACGATATAGTTAATTATTACCTTGGTTCATCTGTAACAACTAGCAACATTTTTTTTCTTAAATTTGCAACATTACATAGGCAAAAAGTATTTCGGATAAAAAAGCCCAAAAAACTTGCATAAAAACTGCATAATAGGTATGCAATGTGAAAGATCTATAAGACCAAAGCTATCAATGAATAGACATTATGTATCTATTGATAGAATAATGTCTACTGAGTCCTGGGATTTTTCAATATTTTAACGATTTGATCGGTCTACATCCACCATTATAGAGACCGCACACGTGGTCCTTCCAAAAATTCCTTTAACAATTTATTGTATTCTCTACTTATTTAAAATTTTCTTCTTTCGTAGCCAGGTAAAAACAGGGGAAGGAACGAGACTGAATGAGTTTCTGAGATCCTAAGCCGACGAGGATTAGGAACATATTTTTGGAAATTTCCTCAATAAGGCTGATAATAGCGTGTAGCTATCAGCACTTACATCCGTCATACAATGTCTGGAACCTCATGTAGTCTTTATTTAAGTTCCATTTATGCAGTAGGGATGACGGTATTTTACTTCAATGATCGTCAGGTATGTTAACGAATAAAATACGTAATTTTTCTTTGTAAATTGGTACAGTAAATAGAACTCATGCACATGAAGTCACTTTTATGTTCATATTTTTGCTTTGTCGTAACATCACAAATTTCACATATCCTATACTTTAGATTATTGTCATTGTTAATTTAAGAAAAAGACGTGTCTGATATTTTTTTTATCACGCCATTTATTTATCAGCAATTAAAAGGCAAATCATGATCAAAACACCAGGGGGGCAAGATAACACGTTTACCAACTTTTTTATTTTGGAAATATTCCAAATGTTTGTGAGGATGATCAGTTTTAATATTAAGAGGACAATCAAACATAGAGTGTTTCAGGAAACCGTTTATTTGGGCGCAATTTTGCAAAATCTTTTATCTTATGACACTATGTAAAATCCACAGTTACCGAGCCCGAATCTCACTTCACCAGCTCCGTCCACAAAAATAATTTGACATCTTCTTTATATCGTCAGAAAACATCGTGTGTGAAAATAACAACTGTCTGGCTATCACTGTTCCTGAGAAACAGCCAGATGACAGACAGACAAACGGACACCGGGGCCTCAGTAATATGGTTCTGGTTTACCTCTTTGGTTACAGTACTATAATAATTTTATGATACCTCATAATCACTGTCATAATCCGTCTAGCA
This sequence comes from Trichoplusia ni, assembly GCF_003590095.1. NCBI lineage: Eukaryota > Metazoa > Arthropoda > Insecta > Lepidoptera > Noctuidae > Trichoplusia > Trichoplusia ni. Next base: position 4,115,230 of record NC_039501.1, read on the forward strand.
ATTTCAGGTGTAGGCCGGCCCAAGAACAGACGTGCTCGAAAATCATAACCCACCCAATTAAAGAATGGAAAACCCTCGAAAGTAAAACATTTTTAGCAGTGCTAAGACTGAGTGTATAACTCAGTCTTAGCACTTCTGTTATTTTTTCCTACTTGCATCCCCCCCCCCTTTTTTTAAACGGCTCGAATTGTAAAACATGTCTAAATGAACACGCGCACATAATTCACGTTTAAATTAAAATAGTTCAATTCGTTCGGAAGCTATGATGTCACAGACAGACAGGCAGGCAGATATGTCAAAGTTATAAACCCCTCTTTTTGGGATTAAATAAGAAAAAATCATTAAAACAGCTCTGAAGTATTTGACACCAGGATAGTATCGTAAACGATGATATGTGTTTGATGCAAACATTTGATAGTCTTTGGGCCGCTCAAGATTCATTATAATTTAGAAATAAAAAAGCAAGCTTAAAATATAAAAAAGTGTTTCATTTTCAATATTGCATTACATTTTTGAGATGATCGTTATTATTAAACTTCATAGTTTTTCACATCTTGAAAATCACGCAGACAAAGTCGCGGGCAACAGCTAGTCTTCAATAAAAACTGATCTATTTTCAATTTATCATCAAGTTTGGGTAATAAACCCGATCCTAATCCCATAAGGAAACTACCAGATAATTTCAGGCAGCAGTCACAATTTAATGTGTAAGACGTTACAAAGTAAGTGGGGGTAGTTCCGACCCCATCGTACATAACATAGTAGAAACTTTAAGCTACCGGATAACCCCGCTAATATTTTACGGCTGATTGCTTAAGACTGGATATAACTGGCATTTTAAAGGCGTATGGCATTGGCAAGCTGCCAAACTGATATGGGCATTGGCAAAGGTAGAGTATATTAGAATTGATGACTCTAATTTTGAGTGGGATTAAGTCATTGAAGTGGAGATAGGGGAGTATTTGTTTTAATGGGGAATAGTGGGAATAGTTTTAATTACGATTTTATTACTTGAGTAGTTTTCTGAGATTAAATTTAATGGAATTATGGTGCTAGAATCCAACGTCTTATATCTACTGTGTTTGTGTCTTAGTAATGATATTTTTACATATATAGACTAGTCATTGCTTGTGACTTTGCCTGCTAAGATATTTGATTTTACTATCTACGCAGCTGTATAAATAGTTTAAAATCAAAATAAACATTTTTAAATTACATAAAATTTCTTGATTGAATGACTTTCGTTCAACTTCACCCACCTCGGATTTGGTCCCAGCGTTGAGTTCCCTTTATGACAAACATGACTTGTCAAATGATGAAAAATTATTTCTCGTTTATTTGTAATTTCGATTCTCGACTTGCACTTGCACTGCACTTGCAGACAAAACAATTCATTACAAAGTCGATTGAAAGCACTTTTTGTTTGGCGTTTTTGTATTAAAATTCAAACTTAAATCACCAAAAAATAGCAAATTACAAAAACTGTGCAAATAAAAATTGAGTAACAAATAATGAACAACAACAGGAGTTTGATCAATCTTGTATAGCAATACATTGTTTACTTCAAAATGTTTGTATAAACCTAACAATGCTTATAAACAAGCAATTGTGTTGTTCTAAAACAAGGCATGTGAATAGATTCTGTTTGTGTTAATTAAGTAAATATGGATAAATTAGTTTCGTAATCTATACTGTTTATGATTACAAATATCGTTTAGTATGGGATTCTGCTGAATCCGGTGAGAATTGAAGCTGACCAAAACATGGACGATACAAAAGACCAGAAGAGTACTTAACTATATTAACAAAAGTATGTTTTTTAATTATTCATTATTTTACGAACTAAGGCACTTGCTTTTTCAAACTAAGTGTTATCCTAGTAAGGATCGGTTTCGTCTCAGCACATGATTATCATATTTAAAGAAAAGTGTGTTTTACTGTTATATACAGTTGGCTGTTGAAAGATCACGTACGTCCAATTTTTTTTCCACGATCTTAGTAATCTTTATAAAGGATCGTAATCCACAAACAAATCTCGTTCAAACCTTTACCAATTTTTTTCAAGTCAAAAATGTTTCTTGTATCAAAAATATCGTTTAAAAATCTACACAGAATGTGTACGTAAAAAAACATAAATTAAACGCGCAAAAAATACAGGTCCAAAAACACATCAAACAGCTTAAAACATTCGCAATTGTTCGGCTAATCCTGCTGACGCCGGCATCGTATAATCGTGAATATATCCCTTAATCCTGTATAGCATACTTTATTTTGTAACCGATGAACCTGTAAGTCTAGACGAAACCTTACAGCGCAGGGAATTAAACTAACAAAGCCTCTCTGAAGTGACGATAAAGAGGCTCTCGCTATTGTCTACTGAAAATTCGATTTTTATTTTCAGGTTGTGTTTTATGACGAGGACTACCTTTGATGTTCAGTTGTCGGTACATAGATATAGTTCTTACGATTTGTACTTTGTTTAAATTTGAAGTCGAGACTAGTATAATGTCGTACGAGTATACTATGTAATATGTTTCGGCAGATCTAAGTAGATAGAATAAGCAAGGTTTTAAGTACTTCATAAAGCTATAAAAAAGCAATGTAGAGATTAGTGCCCGGTCCTTGTTATTGATTTATTTGGTTACAAATATGAGAAGGTGTAAGATAGAAAAAAAAAACAAAGGTACTGAATAACAAAAATGCAGAGACCTTGTAATAAGCAAAAGTGGTCAGGATTAAAATAAATTAAATGGCGCTCGAACTTGCCGATGACTCGAATCGAATATTTTTCCAATAAACGTTAATGTTACTTTAAAAAAAAAAAACTTAAATTATTGTTATAGTGTTAAATATTATTATAGAACCTCGTGAGACTATAAAAAAGATGCCAATATAATCTTCAAATCATAGTACTTTAACGTAATCCTTACGAGTATATTTTGCGATAGTAATTCTAATATTATTGGGCAACCATTTGGTGTATTCCCCAGTACGTCTTGGATCAGACAAGGAGTTGACCCGTATTGTTATCCCTTGGTCCCAGTGAATGGGAAATGCAAATGTTTTGATGTTCGTTACTCAAACACAGCGCAAGGACGTACTATGCATACAGATTAATACAAAGCCATACTTCAAAGGAAAACCTTTTAAAATAATGTAGCTTTATTTTTACAGTGAAATGTAGTCATATGAAAACAGAATTTTATAGTCGAATTGGATACAGGAATTCTGTTTGGAGTGACGGAAATTAAATAAATTAATGATTTTTTTTATAAGGAGAATGCATGTAAAGGCAATTCACATAGAATATAAATCCAAAGAATGATCAAAGTAATACTATACATACATTGTTAATATCAAAAAATATCGATATTACATGTATAAAGTACTCAATAAGAATACACAAAAAATAATGCATCTAAGGAAAATTTTCCTCGAATAGCGGCAGCAAATTCAAAGGATTTGTCCCATTAAAATCTGACATAACGGCTGGAAAACCGCAGAGAAAAAAAATCATTCAACTCATGATATACACGATCTGCTGACACTGAAACACCGCGTCGCCACGAAATTAGAACCTTACACAGCCCTTATTTTCACTTTCCCAGTATAAAACAGCTTCCAAAAATATCAGGTCTACCCCTCTTAACACAACATCAACCAATGAGACAGATTCGATGGGCCAAACCAAACTGGTCACGGCGGTAAGCCGAATCGGCGAATTTTCTAAAAAGAGATGTACAAAAATTGTAGCACGGATTTTTTTTTACCAACTGTCTGTTTCCTTATTTCGTTTCTCCTTTCTTTATATCCGTTTATTGGAAGCTTGGCTTAAGAAGTAATTTATGTGTGTACAAACTCAAATTAAGGTTTGTTTTACTTGCGCTGCTTTTTTGGAACGGTTTAATCTAAGTTTTGTAAGTTCTTGTTTGACCGTTTTCAAAGAATCCATAAAGTTGTAAGTAAATTGCAAAATTACAAACAGTTGCCTTAACTTACTTTTTAGTTTGAAAATAAATATGACCTTTCGGAGCTTTTGATGTAACTTCAGTACTTGGAAATTAAAGCTTTTCCTCATGGAGCCTTGGGAAAATAAGTCACATTAAATTTAATAAAATAATTCGTTACTGAAATCCTTTCACAGGCGATCTATTCGATCGTAGTAAAAACAAAACTTCTTAAACCAAAACGCCTGAAACATCAAAAAAATCTTAAACAATTTATTATCCTATGGTAATTCGGGAAAACATCTCCGAGGCAAAACGTATGAGGCAAAAAGAAGGGAACAAACGTGCCCCTTTTTCCTTTTACATACATTTTAATACAAAATTATGCGAGCAAGATAGGAGCCCAAGGGAAGTTAAACCATAAAGTCTTAAACAAAATGTGGGTTTAATCGTCGTATCAAATTATCTCATTTTTGAGGAAGCTTGGAATGTTCAGTTATGGATATAAAGTGGTCATTAGCATTAACTTCAGATTTGATAACGAATAATAAACTATTTTCATCACGGACTGATAACAAATTAGATTTGTAACAAGAATTTCTAGGAAAAAACAGGACTTCACCATTTCAAAGAAGAAATGCTTGAATGATTTCTTTTCAATAATAATAATAGTGATGAATATGACGTAATGTGGACATAGGATGATAGGATGGTTAGGAATGATCGATCGCTCGTGTAAAGAATAATGTAAGTAGAAAAGTAATAAATAATATGACGTATGAAAGAAATAGATAAATACATTCGGACGTTGATAAATAAATTTAGGTCACAGTAAAATTGGCGTTGATAATTTTGCCAATGAAAAAATAAACACTATTAGTCTATAACGTTTCAAACCTAGGCAGAGGTCAATATAATGGAGAAAATGTTACAAAAATTTAAGTCTCCCAAAATTTACTAACAGGATGTTTCAAAATCTAGGTTCATAGTTATGATCCACATTACAGGTTAATCGAAATTCTTTGACATAATTTAGAATGAAATAGTTGAATCCATTTAAGCAAAATTGTTTTAGTCAGTCTTCTAAGTCTATGATTGAATAGCCTACATCTAGCTTTTGACCTTGCCCCAAAACGAATCAGATTACATACATCAGTAGGAGTTCAGTGTCGTTCTAATAAATGAGCTGTTAAATTGGATGGCCGTAAATCATGACTAAGTGGGTTCGGAACAAGCTGTTGGAGGTGAAAGAAACATTTATCAGGAAACGGAATGAAAATGTTTGTTTTATTAGTTATGCGGATTTTGGGAAAGTATTCTTAATGTTCTTTTTCTTGTTGGTGAAATTGTTTTAGTTTCTATTTCAGATTTGGTTATTGATGGTGGGTTATGGGTCGTTTTTATGTCTTTCCTTTAAACTACTATTAAAATTGATCAAGATTAAAATGTTGAGGATGTTCTCTTTGAAGATCAAGTCTGACGATTTTTTCGATGTTCAGTTGTAGCTGTAAAGGTCTCTATACGGCAAGTTATCGATAAAAATATCAGTGCTCAAAAAAATAATAGCAAATAATTTTCAAAAAATAACACTGCATATACATAAACTTGTCAACAAGTCTACGCTGCTCAAGAAACGAAAGAATAGAAATTCAAAGACCATCCATAAAAACTAAGCATATAGTTACAACACCACGAACCCCACATTTTACTTCACATAAAAATAATTACCTCTATCCCCCTTTTAATAAAACAGAAGCAGAGTAAAAATATACTTTACCGGGGATTAGACACCGCCCGACCTATGTCATAATAACACATTTCACTTAGTTAGCTCGCACAGGCTTGGAATATCAAGCAACTAATACACTTTACGTGCACCATATTTTTTATCTTTCAAGTGAACCTAGAGAATCTAGTTCAGCGCGCGAATTGGAGACAGATTGTTAGTTTTATGAAAAATGTAGAATTATTTTATGTGTCTCGTATTTTTGTGACGTTGCCGCGTTGGGTTTATTTTTAAAATGCGGTTTATTCTTATTTGTTTTTTTTTTTGTTGGCCTTCTTTGAACTGTTTAAGAAGTGGTGTTTTAATTTAAGTCTGCTAAGATTTATAGAATGTAATTCAGCTCTAGACTCTATTGCACATGTCATGTCCATTTTTTTTTTAATTATATTGAACTTATTTTTTGCTTTAGTGTTTGTTCGTTGCCTTCAGTAAGCATAGTAGGCCTATACCGTATAATTCATCAGAAAAATGCTTATTTCCACAGTTTTACCTACGTAGATATCGATAATCACACATAAACGTAATCATTACCCTTGTTTGGATTCCAATCTGTTCTCATACCAAGAAATGTCTAAATCAGTTAGTGATTTAGTGGAAGTGTTACAGGTTGACGGCCAGAAAGACTGACAAATAGATCATTAATAATATTAGTATGAACAAAGTAATTTCATCCAAATGATCGAACAGGTATACACGAGAATATTTACGAGCTACGCTTTTGTCGATGTAGCAACATTATTTTTTGTTCGTATCCAAAGTCGTCTCTTTGACTATCTTGTATGTTTCTTCTAGAACCATTTTCTACATCTGATTTCAATACATTTTGTTTTTAAATTTCTTACTACCTTTGCGCTTTGAATTTTCTGTCTTTAATATTGATTAAGAGATTTTCGTATCTTTAATGAGGTGGGCAAACAATTTTCGACGTTTCGATTCGATTCGAATTTTCGATTTTCTATACTCTACGATGCTCAAAAAATATTCCATTCTATGCTGTTGTCTTTTCACAGCTGTAGCAAACCTCTTCTTTATTCTCTTGCTTTCAGAAGAAAATAGTTATTTTTCCTTTCACTCTTATTACTTTATTTACTACTTCTTGTTAATTTCGTTCCAGGACTAAGCTTAAGCGCTAGGTAGTTTTTGTTGGTAATCATTGTTGATCCTGGTTTACAGGAGTTGCAAGGGCGTGTATAGCTGGGCTAGTCCTAAATTTAAAACAATATTCCATTGTTGCACATGAATTTGATATCTCTACAACAAAGACTTGCTTCTTGCAATGATTATCTGTTATCGTAAATGATAGTACCATGGCTTGAGGTCTTTGCATTATCTCACAGATCATATGGATCCATTTACAGCTCTAGGCGAATTCTATGGACGGAATACCTATTAGCCAACTAATTTCGATGCCTTTGAAATGCGAGTATTCAATATCAACTATTATACGGCATATCAGGAAGATGATTTGAAATTTGGCTTCAAATGTTAACTAAATTTGGGAAATGAAACTTAACAATGTATTTCAGGGAATTCGTTGTTTTCATGAAATGTATATTTGATTAAAATTTACTATCAGAATGCGAGTCTATTTTCCGCTTGGAATACAGAAAATGTAGTAATAATTACAGATTTTAATTAAACCTACATAGTCAAACATGATATAATTATAAGCTTTTAATATTCGTTAATTAGTTTGGGTATTTGTTTCTATACTATTTTTCCTTTGATTCGTTAAAATATCATGTTTAGAACAAAAATCAAAATTAAAGGAATTTTACTGTCCAACTTAACTATCCTCTACTCCAACCGGTATAAACTGACCTGCAACTTAATGGTGGCAGCTCTGTAAGCCCGGTCAGCTGTGTTCTGGGCTTGGCATGTGAGGGTTTGGTTGTGATGGTGTCTTCTGGGGCGCAATCTTAGGACCGACCTGTGGGTATAAGGTACATGTAGTTGTTGGTATTAATAGAAAAGCTGATGGCCTCGATCTTTGCTGAAAGTATCGGTGAGAATATGTTCTTTTAGGCCGGGTTTAAATAGAAAGTATACTCAGTTGTCCTCTATTGTACAAACATGTATTATACTCAAGACTGTTATTATAATAGTTCCTATAGAAAGTAACTCGGACATAAATTTTCCGATTCGAGTATTTTTTAGTACAAAAGATATAAAAACCTGGCGGTAAATCTTCGTCCATCTGGCATCAAAGACACGGTGTAATTGACACCCTGAGTCAGCACTCCACCATCGTTGTCTACCCACGTAATCTGCGAATAAACTTGTTATTGTTGATTCCAAATAAGAGTAGGCGAAAATTTTCCGAAACTTATCCCTTTGAAAATAAAGATTATTCTCCGAAAATAGAAATTTGTAAAGAAAGCTATTAATATTGAATGAACTCAGACAATGTACTTGGAATTAGCTAAACCTGACATTAAACAGAGATAAGAGCTGAATAAATTAGTCTATTTGAGACTGGAAATTTCCATTATTCGTACCTACAATTGTGTTTTTTCTAGGAAGATAACGATGTCTGATAGATAATTGAGGCGATTTATGCCTAAAGCTTGTGTTTCTAATCAAAGATCAAACTTCGGTCTTTATGTTAGTATTTGTTGTTATAGAGAGAGCAAAAATATATTATCAATGAAAACTTAAACTGCCTAGTTATCAAGATTCTTGAGGCTAATGATGTTGAGAATAGGGTATATAAAGAAAAAATCTCATTAGTCCCTCAGTTAGATGATTCAAAAGTATGAGATACGTATTTTTTCCTTTTTCAGAAAAACTAGAATTGACAAAGATTAACTGCTTTAAAGTTTAGGAGAGGGGGCTTGTGACGTAACGATAGAGTAAAATTTATACTCAATTCTGACGTCACGCGTAATTTCACAATTTCATTCACTGTAATTTGGTCATGTTTGCGGGACAAATAAAAAAATACGTATCCCTTATTATACAAAAAACTACAGGGACACTGCAAAAAAAAATTGTCGTCATCCCCAAATCCTTTGATATCAATTGGTATCACATGTAACCATTTCTATAGTCCCAAAGTAGATGAAAGAGTAAAATTTTCTGCACTTTACCTCTGCTGCTGGTTTTCCTCCAACGGATACACATTCCAGGTTCACTTCTCGGTCTTCAACAGCCTGTAGAACAGGTCCCTTCAGTATTTTTGGAGGTTCTGGTGGTACCAGGACAAGAAGACGAGCGTATCTCGATCTGATGGCTGGTTCACCTGAGGACAAAATTATGAGAATATTAAAGGGTGTCAATTTATTTTCTGATTCTGTATGAGTGGAATAATTTGTATTAATTGTTTTTAGAGATGCCACTCTTTACATTTCATAAATGTAGTCTAATATATAAAATTCCCGTGTCACGATGTTAGTTACCGTACTCCTCCGAAACGGTTGGACCGATTTTTATGAAATTTTGTATAAATATTGGGCAGGTCTGAGAATAGTACAACATCTATTTTTCATACCCCTAAGTGATGAGGGTTGCTCACACTAAAAAAAATATATTTTATTCTGTTTACGATATTGTTTGTTTTTATAATGTGGCATTAAAAATACACACAACTAGAAAAAAATATTCGGCAAAACAACGTTTGCCGGGTCAGCTAGTAATTATATAATTCTACCTACTATATTTAGTCAAAACAGTCCAGAGTTTAATAAAATAATTTTAACATAATAAATGTTGTAATAATACTCGAATGGGTATGTCTTACACCCACATTCTGAAACTTTAATCTTTTTAAATTTATTACAGGAATATATTGTAGTAACGTTTATATTTATATTGCAAAATCCAGTAAAAAGAGAGCAGTAAAAAAGCTTAGCTATTCATAGATCTTTTTTCAATATTCAATGAAAACTGGTCAAGTGCGAGTCACCCTAGCGCCATTGAGGGTTCCGTTCAGCTGGAGAAAAACAACTAATCGAAAGAAAATGAGAACCCCTGAAATTGATCACTAAAAAAGGTTGTTTATCCTCAAATTCGATTTTTCATATTATGCTATAGTGGCAAGAGAATTACATCTTCTGTGAAAAATTAAATTATAAATGCGGACAAAAACAACATCACATACATTGTTCTGAACCCAAAGTAAGTTGCTAAAGCACTTGTGTTATGGAATTCAGATACAACGAAGGTACCACAAACACCCAGACCCGAGACAATGTAGAAACGTGAATTTTTACATTGACTCAACCGGGGATCGATCCCGGGACCTCAGAGCTAGCGACACCTTGAAACCGGTGCGTACGCCACTCGACCACGGAGGTCGTAAAGTATTGTATTGTGTGTGTAATAATTGAATAATTGTAATTTTCTTTGAGGTACAGCCTGGTAATAAACTGCTGGACAGACAGTGGGTTCACAGAAAAGGGGGTTTGTTTTAATCCATTGTTTACGGAAACCTACAAAACTTCACCGAATATAAAAATATCACAAAACCCACACAAACTATTCAAAACAGCAAATTCTTCGGAACAACACTTTCAAACAATTTCATATATTACAAACTAGATTCTAATACCGCTTTATATTTTACATGCCAACAGCAGATTGCCGCTAACTAAGTTATTTAATATCTAAGCGAAATGCTAAAAGCCCGCCGTTGTTATAAAGCTAAAATAATTGTTATTTAAACGTGTTAGGGAAGTTACTTGGAGAACAAGCCTGAACAAGACATTGTTTATTCAATAATTTAGTGTTTTAGTGTTTCTAGATTTGGATAAATACTAGATTCTATTATAGACACCGTTGACCTTAAAGAAGCTATTTCAAGAAACATTTTGTTAGTATTTGTTAAAGAGTGACTTATGGAGTTTCTTGCTTGTTCATCTTTATACGAATTACATTTGGAAATGGGCGACTTTGATTTCGAATTTGGTTTCATAATATTAAAGATAAATGATTAGAATCGACAAATTATAGAATATAACATCGATACATTTTAATTTTCAATTTATTGTAGTTTGAATTATGTATACTTTTCGCAGCATTCTTTGACATCATCACTAAATTAATTAATAAAGATTCATAATTTTATGTTACTTGTATTCTATGACAATTAAACATAAGACTTCACCATCAAAATTCGCGTGCTAAAATCACAAATACCTTGAATTAACGCCAAACGTTGGGCAAAATTCCTCACGCTAAAACTTCTAAAATAAACTGGGCATGAATAGAGTCGTTAAGCATTTTATGTAGACGTGTGTGAACAAGTTGTTTTGATTTATTCTGATAGTTCCACATCGCGGTTAATGGTTTCGCTTTTCAAATGCTAAAGTTTTGAGTCAAAAAGTTTTTAGTCGGTGTGTTGTTTTAGATAGTTTCGGGCTTCTGGTTTCGTTTTGGGTCTTGTAACGCGGGTTTCTAATGTTGTAAAGTAAAAAATGCTACTGTTTAGATAGGTTGATAATTTCAAAACTGTAATAATAATAAGTGGGTAATTTGGCTTCAACTTAAATAGTCATAGCACATGACTTTAGCTTGAAATTCAATACATCAACAATAAATATATTTTAAAGAGCACAGACCGACAGAAGGATAACAACCTCCAAATAAAACTAACAACCTAACTTTATTGTTTTATGTGATTAAACGACAGCTGGTTTTCGGTTAAATAAAAATTATCAACAAAATCGGTTCATCTAGTACGAAGTCCTGAGATTCAGAACCCCCTCCCCCCAACCACGGTTCACAAGATTTTCATGTTCATACCAAGATGAGACCATTATATAACCTGCACTACTAAAAAGTCTTCAGAATTATTATATAGCACCAGGCTTATAACACTACACTCTTTAATTATAAGACAGGAAAACCACGTCTTAGTAACAATACATGTATAACTTCGTTTTTCGAAAAAACCATCTCCAAAAATCAGTCTTTCATACAATTTCCAAATTTTCGTTCTGGCTTCAAAATTTTCTTTCTAGACGATTCCAAGCAAAATAAAATTCACATTCAGTGCCCTCTACAATATCATAAAACAGTATTTACTTTGAAAATACAAGTGGGTAGCTTGACAGGTAGCCAACCCGTGCACTGCAAAACCTTGTATCGCGGCCAGAATGATAAGTAGGTGCACAATAAGTCTTTTTATTCGAATAGCGGAATAAAACGAAGCGACTATTATAGGGTTGGAAATGATTGCGGTGGATTTAATGTGGACATTTTTAGGTTGGAAGAAAACGTTATTGGTGATTTTTACCTAAGGGGGATAATCGGAACCCTATTATGTAGGCTCTGTAGTCTGTCTGACCGTCTGTTCCTATGGTATTTCTTATGATCCATGATTGGATGGTTGAAATTTATTTCTTTTCGTTATCAAATAACATTTATAATAGAAAAATCATAAATTAAATGCATAGCAATTTTTAGGCAAATTAGTTTTGCATTGCCTATTGTGTTTGTCGCTTGTATTGTGTTAATACTGGGATTGTAGACAAATTAAATTTTACCAAACGTAAAACTCTTACTAATTGCTAATATGTACTTACTGAACTGACAAGTTAAAAGTCTGCTATAGTTTTCTATTCGAATGCAATGTAACTTCGTCTAGGCCCTCCCTTGTAATCGTTTTAATTGAAAAATCCACCTTGCACATAGGAAAGGGTATAATCACATAAAACTTTGAAAATCTAAGCAAGACAGCACACGACACGGCGCTAAGCAGCGCTTCGCTTCCACAACTTTAATAAACTTGTAAAATATTAGCTACCTAACACTATACGGGGAATGCAGACCAGGTACAGAACACAAAGACCATTATCACTGATCATGGGTGTAAGAGCCAAGAAACTACAAATAAATCACCTTAAAAAGTAAGCAATCAATACATATCCATGAGTATTAGTGAAGAGGGTTATGCTCGAGTTTTCTTAAGCCGGGATTTGAAATATATTTTGGAACTTGCTGACCAAAAGGCATACCACTATTGTACATTCAAACGACTCGCAAAAACTTAGCTCCTCAAAAATCAAGCGGAGTGAAGTACAAACATACAAACGAAAAGTACCTTTTTAACTACAAAAGGGTGGGCAAACACAATAGTTGTGTCAGTACTGTGAAATTGTCCAACTTTACATCGTTTAACTCACCAACGCCTGTTTAAATTCGGTTCTGGTCCGTGTGTGGTGCAAGTGACAAGCGGAAAGCGATTTGGGGTAATTTGTATTTAATATAATAATAATATAATATATCCTGGGACAGCTCACACACGGTTATCTGATCCCAAGCTAAGCAGAGCTTGTGTTATGGTAACCAGACAACTGATAAACTTACTTATATACTTCTAAATCATCATTGGCCTAGCCTTTTCCCAACTATGTTAGGGTCGGCTACCAGTCCAACCGGTTTCAGCTAAGTACCAGTGTTTTACAAGGAGCGACTGCCTATCTGACCTCCTCAACCCAGTTACCTGGGCAACACGATACCCCTTGGTTAGACTGGCTGTCAGACTTTTTCAAGCTTCTGACTACCTGTATCGACTGTCAAAGATGTAGTAATAACAGCCGGGACCCACAATTTAACGTGCCTTCCGAAACACAGAGGAACTCGTTATGACAGAGATGGTCACCCATCTACGGACCAACCGCGTCAAGCATAGCTTAACCTGTGATCGAATCACTTATGCGGTTAAAGCTTAGCCACGAGCTCCACTTCTAAATACAAGTACAAATTTAATTAAGGGTTACTGATTGGGTAGCTTTTTGGTTTTTTATGTAGCTCATGTTACGTGAGAGCATTAAGTGGTATATGTATTTATTTGAACTTAAACAAACAAAAGCAACAAAAATATAATTTTCTTAGATTGGCCACTTCTGATCTTAGAATAATATTTTATTATCTATACATGCACGTGATATCACAACAAATACGTTACTGTATTTCTAATTCTATTTCTTCTTGATATTAAATTGTTACAATATATCTAAGTGAATTATTGTTTTATAATCAAGCACAAAAAGTGGGCGACCAAAGAAACGATGGATGGATTGTGTGAAAGACGATATGGCTGCAAAGAGTGTTAGGGCAATAGACTGATGATGATTCAAGCACAAAAAGTGTTACTTTAAATAATTCAATCCCAGAACTTTTATATTAATACATACATTACACAATACGTTACAGTACTTGTTCATTAGTTCACATCCTATATTAGAACATTTCCAACTTCCAACTTCGCGCTCGCAATAAAAAAACCACTTAACGCCAATTAATTATTCATACCATCCTTTCTCTCGCAACTTGTACCAAACTCTAACCTCGAACAAAGCCGTTGCGGTTGAACAATTTGCGGGTGTGTTTGCCTTTGACCGTGCAAAAGTGGCTTTTTCTTTGCCGGTCCATGTTTGACGTACGTCTAGTTGGGCACAATTAACTTGTACTACTGTTGAGTAACCGTACTGTGGTATTGTCCTACTGTTTTGCACGGAACTGTTATGGTTTTTGTGAGGCATGAATAATTTGTTTCATGTGGCCTAATGTTGGATGTGTAAAGGGCGCGTTTCCTTTGTTTTTGGTGAGTGTTACTTATGTGGGATACACGGTTATAATTAACGATAGTGTTTTTGGGGAGGCTTTTAAATGGGAGCTAGTTTTATGGTTATATAAAGGGCTTATTAAGTTTTTGCTTCTAGATGATTAGTCATAATCATTTCTGTCAAGTTTTGATATCGAATCTGTGAGCAATGTAGCCAAGTACCTAGTCCAAGTACGAGTCACAGAAGTTCTAAAGAAAAAAACAAAATATACTAAGTGTTGTGTTGAGGAAAACTCAAAACAGACCGAGATAAAATAACTAAGTACAAACTTTATCCATAAAACTGTTCTACAGAAATAGAACCGTTTCGTGCTCAAATTCACCTCAAGAAGTCGCATTGTCGCGACGAAACTTTAAGACAAAAATTGATTCAACATTTAATAATTCAATGTTTGAGACGCGACACCAAACTCAAGATTAAAGTTTCTAATAAAGTTAGCAACTTCAAGCAAAGTTCTTATCTCGGTAATTTGCAAAAGTAAGGTGAAAAACATCCTCTGGGAGGTCGCTTGGGCGCCTGCGCGGAGTTCTTGTACAAAGATGGTCTCGTAAATAGATAGGCTAACTTTAAATTGGGGTTAACTTTGGGCTTAGTATATTTGGTGTTTATAAATGTGTGGGAATTAAGTTGTTATTCTGTGAGCGACTGTTTGCTGTATGTTAATTGGTGCTTTAGTAAATAATCTAGATACCTATATGAAATCTAAGTATTCGTAAATTGTTATCAGAACTTTGCATCTTTATTTTACAGCAATCCGAATGAGACTAAAAATAAAATGTTTTTTTAATACTTTCATTCCTAAGCGGAATTGTTTCCAGCGAAATCCATTCAAATGACCAAACCGTAATACCCTACACCGAAAACCAACTCAGCCATCAAGACTAAAATTGTCACATCATCATTCACATCCAGAATCTTTATATTGCCATTGTCTCGTGAATAATTCAAAATGATAACGAACAAACCTCCAAGGTGTTCAAGTCATGGGAAACCGTGATTCTAACTCCCCCTTTTTCCCTACACTTTCCCCTGTCACCTTCTCTCCCCACCACGTCATTTCGGCAACAGTTGTAAGGCTTCATAGGAATATTGCATGGGGTTTTTATGGTTTCTTTGCCCCTCAGAAATGGGGAAATGACTAATAGAATGGGAACTTCCGAATGGAAATTTAAAATGAGTTTGTAATCTTTTGGGGTTGCGCTCCTCAACGAAGATGTATTTTATCGGGAAAAGCTAAATAAATTGCTTTATTGATAAGGAAGTGTTCGCACTTTTCGTTTAAAATCTTTTTCATGATAAAAGTTAAAAATTATTTTTCTCTTATCACTGAGTATTAGGAGTTTGATCGTTATTGCTTGCCTTTATATGTATTGATGTCGTTTTATCCGATAGTCAAATAAATTCAACATACGTACAAAATATTCAATACGAAAGTAGAATAAAAACCATTACAAAGACTATTTGTTATGTTTTGTCATTTTATTTTAGACAGTAGTGTGAAAATTAAAAGTACATTAAGCTTGCAAGTGAATAAATAATCACTCTACAATTTCATTTCAATTTCCGTTAAGTAAACATGCCTGCCTTAATTTAATTTCATTACAAGTAAAAGAAGGATTAACGCACATTAGCTAAAACGAAACTTTTCCAAACAAAAATTAAAAAAGGAATTCAGACAAATAAGACTAATTTCATTGTGAAAACACAGAAAGAGACACCACTCTACTCACGCTACTTAAAGCAGAACTTTGCTTTTGTGAAAGCGAGGGAGCGCACTACACTTCACGTAACTCCATCTCGCTTCGACAAAATGCAGCAGCTAAAAGTAAACAACCTAGGTTTTCTAAAAACGTCTACCTACGTTGTTGTCTGTAATTAATTAAAAATACAATGTGTACTATATAAGGAAAGGCTCACACCACATGAGGTCGTGCGGGTATTAAAAACATACATTAAACATTCAAAACAAATAATCCTCGTTTGGTTCTTAAGTTTCGTATGGTTTATTCATTGGTTAGAGTTGATTTATTCATATTTGAAATCAGTTTTTCACTTGTATGTATCGCGATCACCCGACTAATTGCGGACCTAACCAAATACTTTCATCATAAGGCGATGTTACGGCTGGTTGCGATTTATTCTCCATGTCCAAAACTAGTCGGGTTCTCCCAATGAATACGCGTGCGTAAACCTATTTTGAACGAATCTCAGCAGTTACATAATAGAAAAGTTATGACAAAAAGTGTGGAAGTACTAATAATAAGTTAAATTCAAAGAAAATTTCATTGGACTGCACGAATATCCCAATACCTAATAGAAGTCACCACGCTCAACCCATTGTGCTTGACGTGTCACAGATTCGATCCTCGCAAAGGTCAAGCATTTGTGTGATCCACGAATCCTAAGTCTGGGTGTCTTTTTCCATGTTACTTGAATGTATACAATAAATGTGAATCCCCTTAAAAAAAAACCACAAAAGTTTGACGTAAAGAGGCACCGTATACAATAAATCAGGTCAATAATCACGTAAGTTAGCAATATCACGTATCTTAGTATATATGTACATAAACACTGGCTCACATTCCTCAATCAACAGCTTTCATCTCGCCAATACGGCAACCAGCTAAATAAAGAGAATTGCCATTTACGGTGCGGCTGGAGTGCGGAAGGAATGGATGTGGTATTATACCTAGTTGTGTTGTAAGAGTTATTGATTTTCTTTTTTAAATATTAAGTGCGAGTCGGACTTGTTATAATAAGGGTTGCCTACAAATAAGTAAAAAAAAAAGGAAATTTGCGAAACACGGTCCATCAATCGGTCAAAATTTATGATCGCACCAAGAGTTGTTTAGCGATGATTTATAATGTTATCATTTGTTGTTATAATGTGAACAGAAATGTAACATCGGTGATACTTTCAATTGCCTAGTTATCACGGTTAACGATGCTGATTGGAGATAGATGGAAAAACAGACAGCGAAGCCATAGTTAAAGGGTTCTATGGTTGGTAATACTATGGTCTAAGTAAAGACCCTTCAAACAAAGTTATGTTATTTTTTATAGTTCAGGGTTTGTTACATTGTAAAGGAATACTCCAAGGATTTGGCTCTGTTTCAGTCAAATGAAGGAAATCTTTAATGTGTTCATTTCTCTTTGTTTAGAGCTAGGATTTGCCGAAACTAAAAAGCCTGGCGCGATATCCTTTGTAACGAAAAACACCTAACTTATTATTTTCATCCAAAAATGTTTTTGAAACATGTACAAACCTCAACAAAGCAATAAAAAATACAGAAACCCTCACAAAAGACCAGCAAACAAAAACAAATCAACCAGAGAAAAAACACCAAGCGAAAATAAATAAATAAATAAAATAGCACATCGTCTCAATCGCGGCTCCGTTTTCCCCCCGGCGTTATCCGTCCGTTGTCTTGCTACAAAGCAGCGGCGGTTGACTCAAAGGAATAACCACACTATCCGGATATAAACCCTGTATATTCTATTTTGTGGCGCAAAATTGTTCGCCATGTTACGTTTTTATTGTATACAATTATTAGGTTTTGTTTTTTAGGTTAGGTTGAAAAAGTAAATTCAGGTTGGGAATAAGTAGGAATTATAATGGTTTTGTCTGCTACTGTATCTTTATAAAAATCACTGCAGTACAGGGTTATTGTACTAGCAAGCTGTATTTTCTATCCTTGGTAATTTATGAAATGTTAAAGGATTTTGGAGTAGCAATATTTTTAATATTCAAACGCAGTGTAGGAGGCCCTTTAGCCCGTTGACATAAATAAGGTAGTTGACTGAGAATGGATGCGATAGGTGGTGTCTAAGGGGAAGCCAATTTAGTTGATAACGATTAAAACTCAATAATATTATGTTATCATTACAAATCAACTCAAAAGATGTCATCGTCGATATTGACGATGTTTTTTATGCAAATTTTCCTTTGGCAGTAAAATTCTCAGAATACCTACGCAGCTTTAATGTACTTCAGATAGTAATGAATTTGCATAGGAATCCTGAGAATTTCAATAGCATTTAGTCAAAACTAAAATCTAATTAATGTATTTTAATTGCGCTATAACAGCAAACAATGAAAATCATCATCGTGGTTACGCGACGATTAACACGATCATTGGTTAATTTGATAGGTGTCCATTTTTTGTTCCAGTCAAAACTAAATGCTATTTACTTTTTCTAGCTATTTGCTAAGATTATGAAGTACCCAAATAAAATAGACAATTACAAAATTTCGGAAACCTGAAATTGTAAACCACAATTTTTGAGGAAACGAACCAGAACTACCGACTCATTAAGGCTTAAAAAGGAAACAAAACATCACCTATTTTTCCCTAAACCCAATTCGAACAAATTAAAGCAATTTGATGAAACACAATCCACAAACAAGGAACATTTTGGACGTTGAAGCCAACATTCAAATTATAATTAAAACTTTTCGAAACTCTTGCAGGTACTTCTCATGGCTAGTTCGTTTAACAGCCCAATTACACAGGAATAGACACAAAACATCGACTTTCATTGCAGTAGTAAAGTATTGTGGAAGTAGAGCCTTATTTAGACTTGAGCTATAAAAAGTGAGTCATTAAACAGTTTGAGTGCTACGTTAATGTTTTATCCGGGGATTCAAAGTGATTGTTGTACTTGTTGTTTTCTTGGAGTAGTTTAATGATTACCTGACCGATTTCCTGATACGATGGCTTGTTGTGCAAGGAGCTGCCAGATGTTCGTATTATAGTGCACAAGCGTGTGCAACACAGGTGCACTCTCTGTTCCCTTACTACCATTGCAAGATAGGACGACAATCACAAATAGTAGTACAAATAGGCTAAAAACCTTTGAGACAAAAAAATGGACACCAATCAAATTAACCAATGACCGTGTTAATCGCCGCATAACCACGATGATGATTTTCATTGTTTGCTGTTATAGCGCAATTAAAATACATTAATTAGATTCACGACATATGGTAGCCAGACGGATAGACAGTCAGACAAACATCAAAGCCTTAGTAATAAGGTGACGTTTTTACCCTTTGAGTGCTGAACCCAAAAAATAGTGGGATTATGAATAGAACACAAAAACTGCTAAGAAGTCTTCCTTTCTATGGTTTATCACCCAACTTTTAAACAGTATGTTCCATATTGTGATCTGTTCTCGGTATAAACACAAAATATCTACAAAAACTTAGCTTGTGTATTAAAAGAGAGTTTTTTTTTAAACTTACCTCTGGACCCGGAGCTGACTTGGCACTGATATATCGCATCATCATCCAAAGTCACTTCCCTGATGTCCAATGAGTAATCGCCTGAAACCAAAACAATCTATATTAAAAACTCCATACAATAAACTCTTCTTAAATATAACGCAGTTTGGTTAAACGTAAATATTTATCAGATTGTATAATAATGTATTATAGATTTAAAATTAAACGCATGACTCATTTCTCATTTTCAAAATTTACAGTTTCAGACTAAGGGATTAAACATTTTTTCGTTCATTTACAAAATAGAATATGATATAAGATATGAAACCTCAAAAATGAAAAGGAACTACAATTTTGGAACTTGATGACGATGTATGCTACTTAAGAATGTGACCTAAATTTTCTGTAAGGCTATTTTCGTGCCAAATTTTGTCAAATGTCAAGAAATGTACCTCCAAAAACATCCGTATCGTAGCTAACGATCTACTCTCGTTAAACTCTTTATTGCTAAGTATAATAATGTTCAATTTTTTATCGAAATTGGAATTCCATACAAGGTAGACCGTATAAACCGCCTTCAGATCTTTGTGGTTCTATGTATGGATTTCTATGCACTTGGCACAGGTTCGAACCCAACCCAGCGTACTTACTCAAATATGTGACTTTTTCTAAGATTTATGCATTTTTTTATCACGACATCACTGACAAACGATAAAGAAAAACGTGGTGAGAAAACCTTAATTCTATAGATGTTATAAAAGATCAATGTCGGATATCAGAATTGCCAACCGGTAGTGAGCTAGCTTGATGATCTATGAGAATTATGAAGCTTGTGCCTAGCTGGGCGAAAAATGTAGGCTGCATTTAAATAGTAAAGATATAATAAGACCATATGTAAAAGGCAAGCTTGAGCTAATACTAAAATTGTGTGAGTATTCTCTGAATATCTGCTATCCAGACTTACAGAAGCCGCAACGTGTAGATACTAAGCTCTGAAAATCAACACTAAAGCTCGCTACACATTCTCCATGAGACACGCCGAAAATTTCGAGTACATTGCCGTTGAACGTTTATCGCAAACCGGAATCAGGAACCTCAAATCACAGGCTTTTGCCAAAAAACATGAAAACTTCTAAGCATTTTGTGTTACAATTTTTGAAGTGAAACGTCAAGAGCTGAAGTTTTATGGCTCCAAATATGTCAGACTTATTCGCTATTTCGGAGGGTCTTTCATAAAAACACCCTTTACCTAATTTGTGTTTTCGATCCAAATTATTTACTGTCATAAATAAACAAACTACATAATTCAATTACTGTCCTTTTCATCTTTACAGACAACTACCTGAAAATTACCTTGTAAGGTACCTAATGTAAACATTTGACAGCATTTTTGATCCATCAGTTGAGCAGAAAACCAAACCACAATATCTTTCAAGGTCCTATCATCTTAACTATAAAACAGTATTACACGCTCCAAAACTACTCACCTTCCTCATCGCTACCGATCATCTTGTATCGCTCATATCCAGAGAGGTGTCGATGTGTTCCAAGTCCGAAGGCATCCTTCGTCCATTGCAGCTGGCCAGCTTTATTCTCCACTCGGCATGGTAAGGTTACTCTGGATCCCACCACAGCACTCTAAAACGATAAAAAAAAAAACAAAAATTAACAAACTTTGCAACCCCGACAAACATGTCTTAGAACATTTGCATATAATTCACCTTCAAGCTAATTTGATATTGAATAAAAAAAATGTAAGCTCGACTAACTTTTGATTGTAAGAAGTCGATTCTAACACATCACTATTTATTTGGAATTAAAAACCTGCCACACTGGAAATGTCATTTTACTGCCTCGAATTAAAAATCGGACTATAATTGAAATCGCTCAATTCGTTCAGGAGTTTTAATGCCACAGACAGAGAGACAGGCACGCGGACCATTTTTTTGCTTCGGGATTAAGGGATTAGAAAAAATACAAGCAAATTTATTAAATTGACAAATCAAAGACTAGCTTATCGAAAAAGAATATCATTCCGACATTATACAAAAATGAAAAAAAGGAGAGCAACATTTATTGCAACCAAAAATTAAATGTTCGAAAATTTTGCAATCAATACTGGTTCTAAAAACCGCGATGCCAGTGATGGACCATTAGGCGACCACACTTAGCGGTAGAATACATTAATCGTTGCAAATAATTGCTTCAGTATACGCAATAGGTATGAGCCTAAATGGCAAAATGCATTCAAGTATATTTGACGGATAAATAAATTTTCATACATTCGTAACTAATTAAAAAATTTTGTATTTAAAATACTGTCTTCTTTTATACAATGTAATCAAAGCATATAGGCAATTTGTATTTTTAACCCAATATTATGAAAATAAACAACCTCATGAAACTTTTTTTTTACGACTCCCGCAGTAAGTTATTTAATCCTTGTGTCGCGGGGGATTTACAAACATACAAATCACAAACACAAAGACACCCAGACTCAGAACAAGCTATCGTGGATCACACAAATGGTGGTTCTACGCGGGGATGGAACCCGCAACACGATGCGAAGTTGGTTTGGCGTGGTGACCTCAACCACTCGGCTATCCGTGCAGTCATATTATTCAACTTCGGAAATGAAGTGTACTTTCTATTTAAGCTAAAACTAATTCTAAAAAACAAATCTCTTCAGTAAATTTCCATCTCATTTTTTCAAAAAAATGACCATGTAATTTATAATTTTCAAATATGCTTCTATTTTACGGGTTGTAAGAACTTCATATATCACATTTCCAGTTCAGAAGCAAAAAAGAAAAAAAAAATCGCTATTCCAAAAATTGCTTTACATTGTAACATTAATTTAGGTTCCTTTCGTAAATCAAATATTCTGAGGTGAAATTCTGAGTAACAACAAGGTCCTAATATTATTTTTCTGAGCTAGTATACAGTTAACGTATAAAGGTCTGTATTGAATATCTGGTGATATTAAAAATTCCTTGCCTCTATCCTCTCGGGCCAAAACGGATGTTTGCATAGATGACAAACCTTTTCGAATTAATTCTATACCTATTTTCTGGTCCGGTTAGTTTGTGGGTCCTAATTTTTGTTGGGGTATTCCATCGTAACTTATTACATTATTGTTAAATTGAAATATATGTGTATAGCTATTGCTCGCAGCTTTGCCGGCCTTGATGGTAGTTGTAGGTAGAGAAACATAATTAATTAAGTCGGATAAAAGTCTCGGACTATGTAAATCAAGGTCTAGGACTAAGTCTACGGCCATGACTAAATCCATAACAAATTATATCGAAATCGGTTCAGCTATTTCAGCATAAAGAGGCAATAAACGTACATGCCAAACGAAGGTGGTAAAGGGTAAAAGATTCTACCAGTTTCAATATTATTAGTTTTCTTTATCAATATTCAAGCTATTGGTTTGAATGTACACCAAAATGGCCTTACGTATATTACTTTTAAATGTCCAACAGCGAGCACCAAAACCACTGTGTCGTTCTAACCAACGCATTTAACTAAAATAAACACGAATTGGGATTCATAAAACAAAGCCGATTAAAACAACACCACACTAAAACGCAATGGAATTCCCAATGAATCCACTATTAATATATTTGTCAGTTATGAAATAACTTAGTTCACATAGATTTTGTTCGGTAAAATATTCATTTGTCGAACTGAAATGCTTATTATAATGACTATAAAATTAATTTGTATGTACCAATGCCGAGTCTGTTGTGGTCCAAAAACAAACTGTTATTATACCAACAAACGATAAAATAATATTAGTGATGTTGGATGAGCGAATTTCGTGATAATTCAATAAAATTCATGTCTGGATTCCTGGAAGCTTATAATTTCGACTGAAAAGTATTTATTTGGTAGTAAATTAAATATGAGTTATTTTCGAAACGAATAAATTAATGAGTAGATCTTTAATAAATGGAAACAGAATTCACTGAAATGCTCAAATCAAAGCTCAAATAAAAAATGAAAAAGCTATGGAAAGCAAAAATCTATTTAGTCCGTCAGAGAAATAATTAAAAACATCATACAGGGTTTCGCCAATGTATAAAAAACAAAACTGGCGAAAATAAACTACTTATGGTCTGTCACGTAATGACTAAGTAAAATAAATACATAGGACGTTACGCGTAATTTTCGAACACTGTTTTTGATCAATTCACGTTTGCAGAAAAAAGTTGAAATATCCAAAATCATTGAAAAACTAATAAGACGATCAGTAAAAATATTGTCCTTGTCTCTATTTTTTTATTCCTTGCTTTTCTCTTAACCAACGGAATGCCGACTCTTGAGAAAAATTGTATTAATATGAGCTTAAAGATCCTATTTGTTGTAATAAATTATCTACTACTTGGCTTACGCTACTTAATTCAAGTCTAATTCGTTTGCTTGTATTTATTACACTATTCTCAGGATTAACTCCAGGAACTCTTAAGATAACTGAATTTAAGGCATCCTTAGCAACGATAATTTAGTCGTATACAGTAAATATGGACATGAAAATAATAAAATTTAAATAATTTATATTAGTTCGTATTAGCCTCGCCCTTCTATGAATGGATTTGTATGCAGATTGTGCAAGTTCGATCCCAACTCGGGCAAAGAACCAATGATAACTATTAAAAGTTATGTGTACTATTTTAAAACACTAATGTCATATTATGATGCCAAATATTGGATTCAGGAATCGCCAACCCGCAATGAGCTAGCCTGGTGATCAATGCTCGAACCTTCCTTATACGGGAGAGGCCTGTGCCCAGCAGTGGGACGTATATAGGCTGGTATTTTAGTATTTTAGGAAGAAAACAGTAACAAACAAACATAATTACTCACCTGATCTTGAGGTTCGATAGCAAATCTCTGTTCTCTGTACGCATTCACACAACTAATCAATACGTGAAACAAAAGAAAATACTTCATCACATTCATTTTTGACGGTATCCTTAATAAAAGGAACAAAGAATTGGCACTTCTACTTGTCACACGACATCTATGTTCAAAACTATTCGTTTCATTAGGAACACTTTTGAGTTCATTTTCATTCATCATATTTGCGTTTCGATAATGTT
This sequence comes from Trichoplusia ni, assembly GCF_003590095.1. Lineage (NCBI taxonomy): Eukaryota > Metazoa > Arthropoda > Insecta > Lepidoptera > Noctuidae > Trichoplusia > Trichoplusia ni. The sequence continues at coordinate 4,139,862 of NC_039501.1, forward strand.
TCACATTAGTAAATTCAATATTATCTATTGCTCTATTTTGAACGTTATTAACGTCAGGTTCAGTATTTATATCATGTTTTGATTTGTTCGTTTCATTAGTTCCCATTTTGGTTAGTTTATTTGTTTGCAGTGATATTTCATTTGTTTTGTTTTATTTTCGACTTCACTCGAATGCTTCTTCTTCTGCATCTGTAACAAAGAAAAACAAATTTTAATTTTCTTTGCGGACATTTTCTTGTAATGAAGTACGGTAAGCCATTGAGCGTGGTAGTTATAGAGTATTCGTTTTACAGCCCGCAGGACGAGGCTATTCCATAAATCCGTCAGTGAAATAGCCTTCATTACCCTACACATCCTTTTTGCAATTCTCATAAAAAACATTCCCTCTTCGGAAGTTGGCTTTGAAATTACCCGGTTCTAGTTGACGAAATTCAGTCGCATTTCGTCTATCAAAGGAGACGCAATGAATCTAGGATTCTGGGTTAACATTTTCATTTCAATTTCTCTTTACGTAAAAATTGGCTAAAATAAAATACAAACACCCAAAGCCTTCTTAATGACCTATGAGCACGTCCGTTCAAAATAAATGCATGCATTCGTTTAAATATAAATTATGGATTTTTTAGATAAAATGTTATGGCACGAGGGAAATGGTACGAGAGCGGAATATCGGTCATTTTGTATAATTTATGTGGCACACCTGCACCGTGACAAGTGAATCGCAGCAGAAATACCACAAAATTGTTGATATATGACTAACATTGTACTGACGGTATTGTTGCTATGCATCCAAATATGAAGCGTTAGAATGATAAACCATAAAATCCTGTTAAAAAAACCGTCGGTAATAGAAAGAAAATTAGTTTCCGCATAGCTAAAACTTTAGTCCATAATCATAAATAACTAAAAGTTTGTGGTGCGCTTTCAAAATTCTATTCAGTACACGACAGCATAAACATGTCTTAACCATACTGTATTATAGAGGGGGGATGTTATGAATAAATCATTCTGGAGCATTGCAAAAGACGGCAATTTCTACTGCACCGGTTTATAGTTCTCGGACGGAAGGGGAATAGATATATTTATGTGCTTTAGTTGTGGTTGCAAGCGTCGGGAAATACTCGATAGTATTTCAAACTCTTGACGAGTATTAGCACGAGTCGTGAAAGATCTGACTGAATTTAAGAAGAGAATATTTCTGGTAATTAAATTATAGAGAGCATCCGTAATTTAATTATCTGATAAGATATTTTTGCAATGCTGAAAATATGGCTGGAATTAAAGTACTTTAGCTTTTGGCTGATTTGATGATAAAAAAAATGCATTTTAATTTTACAATCTCAACATTTTTTTTTCAATATTCAAATAACTAGTCGGTATTAATACGATTACCCAGTTTTATATCATAGATATTATTGCAACTTCATTACTGCATTCTTAAATAAAAAGAAACAGTCAGTGGGATGATAAAAAAAACCCAAACACACTTCATAGAAATAAATTCGTAGTAGCACCCGTACCAAAACTAACATTTGTCAGAATTGCATTTCGCATCCCTCTCTTACTGAACCCAATCTTTACTTTCAGAAAGAGACAAAGTACATAATATTACATGGCGCTTTTGTGGAGCTTCCTTTTAAGGGAGCTCGATCCTATTTTGATGCTTATTTTTAACTATTGGAAGAGTTCTTGTTACAAAGCATTGTCGACGTCGACGAAAGTTAATCTTGTTAACAAAATATGTTATAGGAAACTATTTTTACTTTGATCCGATTCTGTTAAAAATAATAATAATATGCAGTATTGTAGACATTGGTTGGTTTCTGTTGATCCTGGCCATTTAATATTGGTTATATCGTTAGTAAAGGTGATACTAAGGTTTAGCTGGCAGACAAAAACAAACAAGCCGATACAATTCATTTTCAGGATAATGAATCTTTATAACAGTAATCTTTATTTTTTAATGATTCTTGCACTTCTCCTTACTTTGATGATTATAATATTAATGACAAAAAAAACCCAATCGAAATTAAAATTTTACAAAGAGAAGGACAAAACAAACAAGGAAATCTCGTAACAGGAAAATGAACTTAGTAAACAACGAGAAAAGATAAATAGGATCGACAAAACTTAATCCTCAACAGACATTTGATATGGATGGCTTTCAAAAGCAAAGTTTCTGAGAATTTTCATCAAGCCCATGAAATTCATACAGGCTGATAATGAGTTAACAAGAGAAACCAAGAGAATGGTGAAGTCTGTTTCAAGGAGAGAAGGCAAGCATTTCGATGAGGCTCCCAAACTATGGAATTCCATTCAAAAAGATAATTCGCGTAAAACACAAAGCCTTGAGTTTCGTAGTGTGAGATACGGGAACAAAGTTAAGATGGGGAAGTTTAAAGTTAACCGACTTAATACTCCTTCAAATGTTGAGTGAGAATTTTAACATAATCAAATTTAATTTAGTGAGGTTGTTCATGAATACGATTTTGAGTTTTATAGAGACTCGTCACACGACTAGTTTTGATATCAAACTGAAGGCTTAATTCAAAACAATCAAAAATATGATCTTTTAATTCATAAACTGTCTTTATCCAACAGTATCTAAGGAACACTTAATAAACAAAAGATTTTCCTTGCAATATACTAGGCTTATTCAATTATAATTGTCAATTTTATCAATTAAATAACCCAATTGTATAATTTATAATTAAATTAAATTATAATATGATCTTGTCCGCATTTATTTTATTTTATTCCACTCGCGACTCCGACAGCCCGACGACAGCGGGTGAACCATTACATAATTTTACAAAAAAAAGTTATTATAGAAAGCAATAGTAGTTGTCCAAATTGAAACCTATATCCCCTATAAAAGATGTACGAAAAATATGCCTTACAAATTCTTCGTCCCTTCGGCATTCAAGCATGCCAATCTATCAAACCGTATGTCATTCCTGTCCACTTAGCTCTTGTCTGGATAATCCCAACAGACTATCTACATCAGTCCGTGGATTCTTTGAATAGTTTTAGCTAATTTAAGCTCTAGCTCCAGGAAAAGCTCAATTAAATTATACGGGTTTCGCAATTTGCATGGGTTATATTCATGATTAAAATATTATGCATATTCATACAATAGTTGCTTTGCGAAATAAGTTTTTGTACATGGTTATATTATCTCTGTTTGTATATGAATATTCCTGTGTTGTGTGTTTTACTTGCATAATTATTTATGTGGTGGAAGGTAATTACTCCCCGTTTTAATGAGTTCGGTTAAAGCAAACCTTTCTTTGAGTAACCGCGTAAAACACGGTACCCTGTTCATAGCTGATAATTTTTCGAAATTGTTTCCTGAATAATAATTTTCTACTAAACTTACGAACCAAAAATATCACCCTTTTAGTAAAAAGGCTCAACAAAAATCGAAGTCACTTTCAAGCTCCAAAAAATTTTGCATCATCAAAAAATAATAAACGAAAGAATATTTTATTACCAATGTTCCTTTTATTTCTCGAAAACATCATTATCTTTTTACGGAGTAAAAGGTCAAGATCCCTTTTGACAAAAGTATAATAGGTAACTAGATACTTATGCCAATGACCTTCGACGTAGGACTCTCGTGAAAAAAATATTTTAACAGAAGCATTCATTAGACAATATTGAGGCGCGTGATCAGTAATAAGACTCTTATTTATGTTTGATTCAATAATTTCGAAAGAAGGTATCCAAGTGGTAGGGTGTTTTAATTTTAGGGCGCAGCGTTTTTAAGGGTTCCCTACTGTGACTGTACTGAGTTTGGGTGTCGTTGTGCTTGTGATTTGAATGTTTAAAGTTTTCACAGACTAAAATTGTTGTTCGGTGCCTTTCGGTACCAGTTGATCTATAAATTCTAGGGTTTTCACAACTACTACCTATTATTACGGAACCCAAGGTGTCGCAAGTCTAAGGTAAAATGTACCTACTGTGTTTTTTGAAGATGGATGATAGGTTAGACAAGAGAACCACCACATAGTGGGTTCAAAAATTATGCCGTCCTCAATACCTTAAAATATTTTTTGAAGTATAAAAATGGGAGGACAATTTGCTACCAAAATAAAGTATTTTTCTTATACAAAGTTTCCAGCACGAAAGCGTAATCAAAACAAAGAGTCGCTTAAAACACGATACAAATCACATATCCTGTTACAAAAATAAACGCACGCGTAAGATATCCCCATTTATTTTTGCAACTGTATTTATCATTTGCACGAAGACAAAATATAACCCCAGAATGGGATACTTAATACTCCATATGAACCTCACACCAATAAATTAACAAGTGCACGTAAAGTAAGCCAAAATACAGCATTATTATGTTATTCATACCGCGAGCTCCGTATATCGTGATAAAGTTAACTTAGTTTATTTTATCATGTTCCTAGAAGTTTATGAGGAGCTCGTGGCTAAGCTATAACTGCATATGATCGATCACAGGTTAAGCTACGTTTGTCGCGGACGGTATGTAGATGGGTGACCAGCTTTGTCAGTACGAGTTCCTCCGAATTTCAGAAGGTAGGTACGTTAAATTGTGGGTCCTGCCTGTTATTCATAAATCTTTGACAGTCGTATCGGGTACTCAGTAGCTGGATAGTCTGATACGTAGTCTAATTAAGGGGTATCGTGTTGCCCAGGTAACAGGGTTGAGGTCATATATTCAGTCGCTCTTTGTAAAACACTGGTACTAAGCTGAATCCGGTTAGAATGGAAGCCGACCCCAACATAGTTGGGAGAAGGTCAGGATGACGATGAAGTTTCTAGGTGTTTATGAAAGACTTTAACTTAAAACTGCACTTGCATTTAACGCCCTGAAATAATTCCAAGAGATAATCTCTAATTCGACCACTGATAGAATTATTGCACACGAATGAATAGCTTGGATAGAAGCCAACTCTCCAAATAGAACGAACAGGCCCTATTGCCCTTCAAACGATATTAATTTTCAATATAAAACCCATAAAGTTCAAATTTCATTGGTTTCCGCCATAAAAATCGGAACGAACGAAATTCGACCTTATGATCCACGTGATAAGATCAGATCTTTTAATCCTATTGTGATTGCAATTACGAATAAAAAAAACGGAAGGCAAGGAAATACGGCTCCTAAAAATAAAAAAAGTAATTTGCAACGAAGTTAATGCAATTTACTTGGGCTTAATTTTGATAGACAGAATTTTTTGCAAGATTCTAAAAGAGAATTAGGTAATAAACGTTGAAATAAAAAGTGAGGGAATGCCTTTGAAAGGTAAACACAGGGTGATGCGTGATAATTGGATTAAACATGCTCGTCTTTATAACTATAAATCTTTATAGCTGTTGCCCACGACTTCGTCCCCGTGGGTAGAAGATTTATACCTGCCCTGTTTTTTTTTCACATTTTCCATTATATCTTCGCTCCTATTAGTTGCAGCGTGATGGTTTATAGCCTAAATCCTTCCTCGATGAATGGTCTATTCAACACAAAAAAAAAATTTTAATTTGGACCAGTAGTTTCTGAGATTAGCGCGTTCAAACAAACAAACAAACTCTTCAGCTTTATATATTAGTATAGAAGTATAGATACGAGTCTTTAAATGACCCACTGCTAGGCACAGGTCCCTTTTCTTATAAGGGTAGTCTAGAATATACTTTGCATTAGTCTATACACTGCATTTCTTAATACTCTTGTTTCAAATTTTAATTAATTGAAATAATCTAATTATGCCCTCAATTTAATTTCAAAAAAATATAGGATATACGCATTTATTGATTTCGCATTCATGAAAAATAAGGTAAGGAAAGAAAAAGGCATCAAGGATGAAATAAATGGAAATGGGCTTCGTCACTTATCGGTAAAAATGTACTGATAAGTGACGTCACTTTCACCGTATAGTCGAGCTGTTCCTAGCTGTGAAGTTCTTTTGCTAATTGTCTAGCTATAACGGTTCAAAATATACAGCCTGGTAACAGACGGACAGACAGACGATCAGACAACAGTGCTTCGGCTGCCTCACTCTAAAAAGGATTTAAAATTTATATTCTTTAATAATCGTAATACGTCCTCAAGTATTCGAGTCATTAGAAATAAAATTAACCAACGAAGCTTATTGGTGGAAAGCGAACCGTTTTCGAAATATAATAACTCTGTTTTCAGTATTAAGATTTCTTTAAATAAGAATTGTTAAGGGGCAATTAGGCATACTTAAATGCTATTAATAGACGCTCAAGGACCATTCGATGTGAGGGTTCCAGACCAAATATGAAGTGGGGAGTTTATTTATAATCTTTTAATAATATCGTTTCACATGAAACCGTCGCGTCGGTGCGGTTTTGCGGTCCGCGATATAATTTCACGCCAAATTTTCATTAATTTCAAATTATGTAATTGGATTTGCAATAATTTCGTAGTGTTGTTTTGGTCGTTGTTTTTCGATGGTCGTAGTGAAATGTTTTCGTGTTAAGTGGTGATACTTTTTTAATTTTCATGATATTGTCACGGTGTAATTTTTATACAAAAATTTAAGTGTGAATTACCTATGTTTAAATTTTTTTGCGTTATCCTTTGTTTAAAATCTAGTCTTTAAATGGAAAGATAAATAAAAAATAATGCATCATTTTTTTTAAAACAAAAGAAAATACGTTCAGTCATTCAAACAACGCAAAATAATTTCCAAACACAAAGTAATAGAAAATCAAAATCAACACAGGTTTTCAAACTACAAAAAATCTATAGCCATAAAAAAACATTATCAAAAAATTAATCGCTGCGATTTAAGTCAGTTCGTCTGAAACGCCTTTACGTTTACCCGTCAAAAAATCATAAAAAGAATTAGAGTACTCGTTGACAGATGTAAGTCTGCTCTATAGATTATTTATAGAGTTTTTATGGGAGCTTTTTCCTTGTGAGCGAGTGTATGAACGAAAATGTAATAACACTAAATGATTTCTCATCATAAGACATTTTATTACTCGAGGCAATATTGAATATTGTGAGAAATGTACGCGTTGATGCTTCTGGATTTTATTGGAGTGGTGTTAATAAATAATAGCAGCTTGTTGCTGTTTCCATGCAATGTAATGTATTGAGTTTTTGGAACAAGGAATATCATTGGGCTATTTAGGTACATTAATTGTAACTTAAATTTAGATCATTAGATATAGTATTTGTGGGCATTAAAGACTTGTTAATAGTACTTTAACTGCCGTTCAAATTAATTCAGAAAAATACAGTTAGCTTGAAAATAAAATAAAGGATGTTAAACATGGTGGCAATACATTCGAGTTTTTCTACGAGCATTGAAATTACAAGAATAAAAGACTGATATACTAGGAGCACTTCAGTTTACGGTTTTCTGTTCTGTTAACGCCGATTTGTATCAGCGGGAAAATACTTATTCCATCTCCACTCCGTCAAGTTTTAGTGTGATCTGAGTAAGTACAATACTTCTTTTATATTTAAAAAAAAATGACTTTCTCACTTAAATCATGGGTCTCAGAACAAGCATTCGTCTATCCCACAGACACTTTCTAACGCGAACTCGCATCATGTCGCGGACTTTGCGTTTGCGCGTTTACGCGCACTTGGCTCTCCATTCAGCCACGGCATGGCAAAGCTCACCAAAAATAAGTCAGAAAAGAATGCTCTTGTACTGCATCTAGCTCTTTTATTCGTCTATTCTCAGTCCACCTTTTCAAATAAACGTTCAAGTTTATATTCAACATTCATCGTAACCAGAACTACAAATACTATCAATAGAAAATCTAAACAGGTTTCAACCCTAATTACGTAGAGGAAATGACACACATGTTTAATGATATCTTTGCCAATATCCGCTATTTCTAACTTCGTTGTAATTAGACAGGTTGTCTTAATGGCTAAGCTTGGCAGTACTGGCATATCTAGTTATCTAGACTCAAAGGAAATTAATACACAAACTAGAATGTTAGAAAGGCAATAACCAGTTCAAGCAAATACCTGTATTAGGAAGTTTAAGAGCTAGGCTCAAAACGTCGTTTGAAAGAGATGCCTATATGCACATTGTATATTTCTGTCTCGCTTTGACTATTGTATAAAATATCGTTGTAGCGTTCGTGGTAGAGGGACTGAATGGTGGTGTGCCGTAAATGAGTTTTTGCTTGGAGAAAAAGCTGTTTTAATTTTCTATAGGCGTGGGTATGGTGAGATGGGAGAATTAATGGATAGATTGGTTGAAAACACCTGAAGAGCATTGAGGATGAGGGCTGTTTAATAATGTATATAAATAACTGTGGCTTGTTTGGTTGCAACTTGGTTTGTTGGAATACTTTTAAATTAGTTATACAAAGAAAATCTTGTGTTAGATAAATGGCTGCTTTCCTTAATATTTTGGTTTCAAATGTATTTTCGAATCTTTATACGTGCTTTTAGTAATTAATGATCGCTTGTGGATAATCACAATAGTGTTGTACTAAGTTGTCATCTGAATAACGCATTTATAATTTAAATTAACTGTTGCTCGCGGTTTTGCCTGACTTTTGGTTATAGCTGAAGAAACATTACTCTCTTTTAAGAAAGTCGGATAGCTTAAATGTTAATCCACGGTGTCAGGCTAATTCTATACCAAATTTCATAGAAATCGGTCCAACCGTTTGGAAATGAAAAGGTAACAAACAAATTCATACAAACTCACTCACATACTTTCGCACTTATAACATTACTAGCTGTTTCCCGTGACTTCGTCCCCGTGGGTAGAAGATATAAGTTATGATTTAATATGCCCTGTTTTTTTTCACAATTTTCATTGTATCTTCGCTCCTATTAGTCGCAGCGTGATGGTTTATAGACTTAAGCCTTCCTCAAAGAATGATCTATTCAACACAAAAAGATTTTTTCAATTTGGACCAGAAGTTCCTGGGATTAGCGCGTTCAAATAAACAAACAAACTCTTCAGCTTTATATATTAGTATAGATTGTAAAATATAAATAAATTACAATACTGGTCACTAAATAATATCAGGTTAAGTTTTATATGGTGTGAAATAATTTATTTATAAAAATCAATTTCATGTTATAAATAGGCAAATAATTTTATCACCGAATTATTATCCATCAAATTGTATTGGTTGTTCTCTCTGTCTTGATAAACCGATATTCCGAAAATACTTTATTTACAACATTACTTAATGAAGGATCAACCCATTTTTAGATCGGTAATTGACCTTTATTCCTCTTGATAAAAATAAAAGACTCAGAATAACACCTTAAGAATTGTTAAGTAAGAATTGGACACGTGTACAATGTTCCGTACAGTTAAATTGAAATCAAATAAACGGACTTTTCAAATGAAGTCGTCCTATAGTTTAATTATTTTGGGGTTCTTTTTAATAGTTTGTACATACCTACTTAGGCAAAGACTGATTCAGCATAATTTTTTAACACAAATAGGTATTTTTTCTAAGAAATCACTTTTTAACTATTTTTCATTTACTAAATATTATAAAATAAAAGTCTTAACCAAAAAATATTCACATTTCTATCATTTCATTTAAATAGGCTTTGGGAAAACCTCGTATTTGCAGCAAAACATCGTCACCCATCAAATTTATGAGCGTTCCAATGTTGCATAACCTCGATTTTATTTTTATAGCTTTATTATAATTAAATAAATCATCTGTTAAAATCATCAATCATCTGTCTAGCCATTACGGTTCCTAATGTAAAGCTTGGTGACAGACGGACGGACAGACATCGGGACCTCAATAACAATTTTACCCTTTTTGAACGTAACCCTAAAACTGTGAAAACACACTCGTATGTCAAGTGGCTTTTAGAAAATTGGTACAGATGATGACAAATTTCATTTTCCTGTTCTTATGTGAAGGCAATAGAGTCGGTATCAAGATATTGTATTGAGTTACATTTCGTGAAAGCTTGTCGGTAGGTCGTGTTTTTTACGTGACGGTACATTTTTGCTCTTAAATTTATGAAAAATGTGTTATAAATTGCAAACATTGCAAAAACACGTCGCAAACTAAATTTACAAAAAATCTATAAAAGGAAAAGACTCCCGTTCTTAGCAATGTAAGCCTTTTGTCGCGAGGCGTTTCACAAACGTTAAAATCATATGCACAAAGACAACCAGCTTATCTGATTTGAGAACCTTTGGCTGCTAATCTGATGTTAAAGTAAATGGTTATAATTATATACACTTATAAAAAAAAAACCGTTTAAATCTATACTTAATATATAAAACTGAAGAGTTTGTTTGTTTGAACGCGCTAATCTCAGGAACGAATGGTCCAAATTGAAAAATTCTTTTTGTGTTGGTTAGACCATTCACCAAGGAAGGCTTTAGGCTATAAACCATCACGCTGCGACTAATAGGAGCGAAGATACAATGGAAAATGTGAAATAAACAGGGGAGGTATAAATCATAACTTATATTTTCTACCCACGGGGACAAAGTCGCGGGGAACAGCTAGTACCTTAATAAAACATTAAAATAAAAAAAGTGTCACAAACCACTTGCGCATTTTTAATACAGCTGATCTTTTAATTTCAAAATAAAAAGATTTTGTTCCCGGAAAACTCTTTTAGTCGGTTTGGTGCCTTTTATGTCTCTATAAGTCATCGTTTACTCACAATATTTTTTGTAATTTTTTAAACAGCATTTTTTACCAATTAACCATAAGTACTGAATTAAAAGATAAAACAAAACTTATGAACAGACGTTTAAATAATTCTGTTTATTTTATGTCTTTAATTTTTGCTTAAAATAAACAATAATATGAGTTCTTTTCAAACATTCTACGAAAACTTTTTTTCTTCTGAAAAAAAAGAAACTTATTTTTAATTAACAAAAGTATTTTTAGTACTTTTGAAATATGTTTTAAAAATAATATAATAAGTTTGAAAGTAACACGTTTATATCTGGAATACAGAAAGTTTATCAACGTTAGTTTCATTAATAACCAAAAAATATAAATTATATTAGAAGTATAATAACTATCGTGAGACTGATTCATTATTAAATGATGTAACGGTTCACTCACGCGTATTTATCGGGGTAGCCCGACTTGCGACTAGGGATCGACTCGCGATCCCGCCGCGTCTGCTCATGATTAAGGACTCCGGTTGGGTCCGAAACTAGTCGGGCTACCCCGATAAATACGCGTGAGTAAACCGTTACATCATTTAATAATATATTAGAAGTTCGTAAATTTTTAATTTGATTCGTTAATGAACGTAAATGAAAAGAAGACCAGAAGCTGATGATACAAGAATAAAAATAATAATAATAAATGTGACTGGATACTGATGGCAAAAACTGTACAGGTAGTGTATCATTTATAAGGTTTTGTTGTTTATTTCCAAGAGCTATGCCTGAAAAAGGCTTATCAAAAACTGTTTTCAGCCTTTTACAGTACCTAAAAGTGCTTAGCGTTTAAATTCGATTACGATAGAAATTCCTAGTAAGTCACGGTTTCATACCAAAATTCAATAAAAGGCAAGGCCTACCCTTGGCGTTTATCCAACATTCATCATAGTAAATTAACCTGTTACTGTCAGAATGTATTAACTTTTATCGACGCTATCTGGCCGTTAACTCGGAGTAGTTCAAACAGTATGTTAAATCCATCTGCAATAACTAGTTTAGTGCAGTTAACTGCGAAGTAACAATCGTGAGACTTATTGGTTTGGTTCAAGTTAAAACGTTATAGCGATTTTTTTTGAAGTTTTTATTTTTATTAGTAGTTTTTAAACAAAACAGGGTCTGGTTTATTAAAGTTTTAGATTCATTGGGTTAAAATGTATCCCCATTATTAGTTCTTACGGTCTGCCTCTTACCAGGCTGTGTGTCATAAACTGATAGCTAGACTGTTGAAAAATTCACAAATTATGTATTTCCATTCGACACATTAAAAATACATTTCTATGCTAAAAACTTAACTAATTACCAACATTGATAATATTATTTTGTTTCCAATGGATTTTATTTAATACCATAATCTGATCGTGCAAAACTAAAAACCTACCGTTAGATAGTTTTGAAAAAGTCCAAGGAAACATTAAGGTTTTCGGTAGCAAAATGAAATTGATGTGCTAACAAAACGCTATCCCCCTCACTCAAAACTTTTACCACAATTTCAATTGAACCTATTCCCATGCATTATTCTAAAATACCCCTTACTCCTTAAACAAACAACTTTAAGATACTTGAAGTGCAATCAGCACGTTCTATTGCGAGGTATAGAGGTATGTTATTATAGCCAGGTGGATGCTGCATGCTACGTATCTTAGAGCCCAATGAAGAACTGAGGGTGTACCATCACATCTTTAAAATGTACGTGTGGAAGCGAGATAGAACGCTATATGATATAGTCGCATCTCGCTTCAACGATGCCAGTAGTTTTAGTTTGAGATTAAGTAGTGAACCCCCTATACTGCACGGTAACGATTATTGTGTGGTACAAGTGACGAAAGGCTAGATGATAAAAAGGTTCTAGTTAATTTATAACTACAGAAATCTTATCTTATTGTAGTGTTTCGTTTTCAATTAAACACAGCAAAACTATTTTTAAAGTTTTTCTGTTACTCTTATTAAGTGTGCCTAGTGTCAACTAGATGGCGCTGTTCAAGATTATTTTAGAATTGTGAAATCATTGTTTTGTTCCATATACTTGTATTCTTGACCGTCAAATTCAAAATGAACTTAGATAGAGCTGACAGAAGCTTGTTACAAGACTTAAGCGAGTTTGTACTGTGGCCATAGTTTCGCGCATGTTACACATAGTCTGACTAATTAGTCTGTAGTCGCAAGCGCAACCAACGAAGTGTTATTGAATTCCCCCAAAATACAGAAGTTTGAAAATGTGCTTGATAAATAACATTAGGGTTGCCTGTTTCTGTTGTCTTCAGAATACTGAGGCATGCTGTATCTTAAGTTTAATTTTCAATTTGTTTTGACATAGCCCTGATTATAGTATTAAAAAAAAATAGCAAAAAAATTATTGGCTATTTTTAATAAAAAATAAATTAAATACACAAACGTTCAAGTCTCATGCACAAGGCACTGAGACTTAGAATAAGCATTCGTGAATCACATAAAAAATCTTGCCATATGTGGGAATCGAAACCGACCCATACTCGGCTACACATGCAGTCAATATTATAATTTTAATTACAATTCTTTTCTTTATATTATAATAAACATAACTTAGTAAAAATAAGAGCAAACGAAACACAAAAGATTCCAAGCATTCCATTTCTAGAAAAAAAAAACCTTTTCATTTCAAACCACACAAGCACTCGATCAGAGCTCAAAACGAGAAGCCATTATTCAACAAAATGCTATTACGACCAAGTACCAATTCAATTTCACCTCTCATAACTTATAACTTGGACCACACCCCACTTCGGAGGTCGCATTCCACTATGCCAGGTGCAAGACGCATTCACACACGATTTATCTTCCACCATTCAGATTCAAAATGGATTCTCATAGGGAACGGCAATTTTATTAATGGCTAAAGGATCCGAGTATTTGATATTCTTGATAACTAGTAGCATTTTTGGTAATCGAGTTTTTTTTAAGGATTTTTATCGAATCTAATGTTTAATGGTTTAATTTCTTGGTATTAGTTTGAATTTAACAGTGATGTTATGGTATGTTTTTGAAGGGGAATTTTTGAAGTTCCTTACGTTTTATTAAGTTTGTATGTCTTATAGTATCTGATGGGAATTTATCACAGTTTTAGTCTATAGGTGACTGGTCTGTTGGTCTCGTGGTTATTGGAAATGAACGCTATGCCAGAGGTCGTGGGTTCGATATTCCCATCGAGGACAAAATGCTTGTGTAACGAGAAGGATCGTTTGATCTGTATCAGGGTGTAATTTATGAATATTATTTATGTATTTAGAAATATGTCTGGTGCTCATAATACAAGATTCTTAGTTTGATAGTTGTGAAATTGTGACCAGAAATTGCAAAAGATAGAGAGTTCTGTTAGGGAAAGGGGGAGGCTTTTGCCCAGCAGAGGGGTTTAAAACAAGCTATATAAAAAAAGGCTTAGTTTATCAAATTCAATACTTGTATTTATTAACACAATATTATATTTGAGTTGGCGACATATGCTTATAAATCATTCTCTTGTATTAAAAGTCATCAGAAATAGGTTTGAAATACCATTTACATACATCATCAATTAATACCGCTATTTCAAAGGAAGTCCTATTTATGTAACTAAAAGTGAACAGTTATATAATGAAAATGGACAGATCGTCGAAATACCAGACGGTAACCGTAGTCTGTGGGGTTTTTATTTCAGTTACAGACCACGTGACCCAATTCCGAAGTACTTTTGGCTCTAATAAATAATTCCTTTAAATGGAAGATAATTTTATCCAGACCGTCTGATGTCCAGACAGTAGATACTTGTAGCCCGCAATTGATTCGATTGCTTGGGGATATTGTGTAATATGATGGTATTTTTAGACAAATTGATTGGATTTTATGATTGTGCTTAATGTACTAGTCTAGTCGGAAATTTTCTCTGATGATATGAATTAAATTGTGATGTTTTTATAAGGTTATTTGAGTAAGAGCCCGTGGACCCCAGAGCTACGATATTTTATTAAAGCTCAAAGCTTGTCAGCGGATGCTCCCAACATAGGTAAAAGCAATGGTCGATTATGGAGTTTGGGTCATGGTGGCTTTGGCAGATAAGCAGTACTAAAGGTGCCAAAAATATCGTAACAAAAATATTTGTAAAAACTAATAAAACTGAAACCATCTGCCATACGGCCGCTTTCTATATTCGATCTCAATCCCTAATTTACGGATCGAGATTGACATTTGAATCCATTTTCAACTTTTAGTGTTTCTATAACCGATCCATGGATCGTTTTGTCGATCTTTTTCTTCAATCTATCTTTGGGAGGGCGGATCGAGATTTTAGATTGGTATTTGTATGAAAGTGACAGTTATGCGTTTTCTATAACCGATCTCTGGTTTTGACAAATCGATTTTTGACATTTTTGATCTATAATCGCGATCCCCATTTTTTTACGGATTGTACTGAGAAATCTCTGAAAATGGAAATATTTTCAAGTGATAGTGATAGCGATCTTGAAGTATTAGCTCAGCTATCGGACTGGGATAGTAGTGACAGCGACGACGAACAAAATCTGTCCTCAAATTTGTAATTGTGATTGTGATGTATCGAGTGGCTGTTTTTTTTTCTGCACTTTACTTGTAAACGGGGGTCAAGGATTTAAGCTAAAGACCAGCGGACGCTTAAACTTTTTTCTTTCGGTATTATAGTTTTTGTGTACTAAGTACACTTTTACCAATATCTGTAATACTGGAATCAATAGATAACGATTATAATATTCTCGTTTTGATTTATTTATTTAAAACCATGAAGTTTCATTACAGGGTTTACCCTAATGCGACAACTTAGAACTTAAACTAAACAAAAATTGCAACACATTACATTATTAAAAACACATAAACACGTCAGTCTGATTTTGAAGAAGTTGGTGGTGTGGAGAGCTCTTGTAAGAGGTGCTTTGGCGAGCAAATTTGTTCTCGCTGTAGGTGCGGGCTTCGCCGCCGCCACACGAAGGGGTCCGGTACACACGCTCAAGCACTGCAATACTTCCGGGTGATTCTCCACTCCACGAAGCACCTTCACCAAGAAGACGACCAGTGCAAACTCCCGTCTCATATACAGTTGATCATTGCCAACCATGCTCAGAACAAACAGAGTGGGATCCATGAGTAGGTAGAACGGATACTCCCCATACAGTTTCTTGTACAGATGGCGCGTGAACTTATTCTGAATGCGCTCGAATATTACCGCTGTATTCTATTCTATAGCTGAGACATCGGAAAAACAAACAACAAATAAACTTGCGATTTTAAAATATATTATGTTAATGTCAAACTGACTGACAACTTTTCGATTGACTGACGTTCCGTTGCTCATCAATAAACGATTATTGTCGTTTATGCTTTTTCTAATTTTCAGGTAGAATTATAGTATTTACCGCTACGACTTCCCAATCTTTTATTTTTGTATTTTGTGCAATTTCTAGTGATTATACATAAAATAGATAAGCTTTAAGAAAATAGCCACCATTTTACACATTAATAATCGCTGAAGTACTTTTTCGGCACATGCGTAAAACAAAACGTTTAGCAGGGCGATCTATCCGTTTTTTTTCGATAGATTTCGAGACGAGATCGATTAAAGAAATGCAGATTCAAGCTCAATCGAGGGATTGAGAAAAATCTGGATTGATCGGAATCTTAGATTCGGGATCGAATATAGAAAGCGGCCGTAAGTGATTATACCTATACAAATAGTAACACTCAAATGTATAGATATGACATTTTGTTTTGTCAAGTCACGTGATTTTGACCTGTCAACTTCATACATTGTAGCATTTAGTAGAAATACCACTTTGCAAGAGGGAATGGTTAACGGCATGGCTAAAGAAGTTCGAAGAAGCATTCCAATTGTTTTAACCAGTAATAGTCTGACCATATTCCACCGTCTTCTCCCGAAGGAAGTCTCAAAGGCTTTCCATCGAGTTATAAAGAAGAAAAGTTCTTAAATGAATCTCTAAGTAATACAATTTTAAAAGCAATATTCTTGTAAGAAGTATGTAAAATTGAGAGAGCTGTATAAACAGGCAGTAGCTATGGAGCGGCCGGTGTGCGCGCGGATGTGTACCGCTTCTCCTATACTTGATGCGAGTGTTACAGTTAGAGTGAGACTATTGGGATGTTTTGGTAATTACTAGTTTCGTTTTAGGGTGTTGTGATTAAACTTATGCTTATGCAGGAATTATGAATGATAGATATATTATCAATGATTAATATACAATTGTAAGTGGAATTTTTATCTAATATATAAAAATAAAAATATATTTCCTGAAATGTTAAGTTTTGTAGCCTTGCTTGCTTTGAATATTTGTTTCATTTTTATCATCATTATCATCATCATGATCTTAAAAATTAAAGTAGATACTTAAATAAACATTTTGATTTACAACGTTATTCGAGTAAAATTGTATCAGCTATCATTCACAACTTCCATACCCAATAAACATCGGATAAAATAACAATAATTTTTCAAATAAAAATAACAAAAGTTAACTCTACCCTAACCATGTTACTTGCACCACTCTTTACCAGTATCTAGAAACTTTCCGAAACCACTAACTTCGTAACACCCCAACAACGCCATCTTGTCCTTATACATGGTGTAGAAAATCAATTCAGTACATCGTAAAAGTAGTGTTCGCAGGAATAACATTACTCGCTCGGTAAAACCCGCACCTGTTGTGATTTTTAGGGTTCCGTAGGTCTCTGATATAATTCCTTATATAATTCCTTGTTTCTGTGCCTGACGCCGGAATGCTTAAAGATATGGAGATTAATTTAACACTAAACTCCGAAGCTTGCTGCCTCTTAGAGTAGTTAAAAATTACAATGAGATACGTTCTGCTAACTACAAACATAAATGCAAATAATACACATCTTGTGTAATCTAAACACCATATTATGAAAGTAAAAATTACCGTAATACTAAAATATTTTTTATACAATAGCCTACAACTCACTTCAAATAAAACCTAGTGACAAAAACTTGATGATTTTTTTTATAAAACCAAATGACGGCTATTTTACGTTAAATTTAAAAAATATCATTTTCAACAAAAACGGTTCATCCAGTCTTAAATTGACATTAAAAAACGGACGAAATTAAGAACCCCCTCTTTTACTAAACTCGTTTGAAAAAATGCATCTTTCATTTAACTTTCTCTAGTAGTAGGGAACCCTCAATGTGCGAGTCTAACTCACACTGGCCCAATTTTTTTGGTATAAAAAACAACGGGAACACACTTTATTTTGGATTTTGGCTATCGATTTTATGGCTTACTCTGATAAAAATACTCTTATCCTTCTATTGTTTCCCGATTTCTTTGTTACAAGACTCTTGGGTATTGAAGTTTTACGACTTTATAGTGTTGTATTGGATGATAATATTTATATAACCAATTTGAAACCGACATTTAAAATGTGTGTGTTTGTTTAAGCAAACGTATAAGCGTATGAAATACATTGGTGTGCAGTTATAAGAATTTAAATGGTCTTAAAGTCATACTCAAAAATTATGGATATCCTACTTAATAGAATTAATTATAGCATTATTGTCAATCAATGTAACATACAAGTTATGTATAATACATCACGAAAATTTATAAATAGTCTTAAGAAGATACGTAGATAATTCTGAACAATAATAGAACAGCCTGTATATATCTAGCGCCGCAATCTATCGATAATTGATAAGGTCGTCTCTCTCGCACTCTAGTTTATTGCCCTCAGGTAAAAAATCCCCACACAACCGCCTAACATAACCTGACCTTCCTTTCCCTACATCGAACACACCCCTACAGCTCAACAGAAACCGGTTGATCTCAAAGATAGACCGGTATAACTTGGTCTGTACATACGTAGATCATAGTGAGTTATGGGGCTCATATATTTTTAGCGGATGGTCGGACTAGTTTTTTAGTTTGTTGCATCTTGTGGTGTTATGTTTGTGGTGTTACGTGGTTAGAAGACTAAGGAAATGTCTTTTCTCTACGTGACCATTTAAGGATGGATGTGGATTCTCGAATGGTATTCTACAGCTTTATTTCCTTTAGAAATGGCTTGTTTGGTTGCGAATCGGTGATTTATAAAGTCGTTATGCAGCGTATAAATAAAGCCTTGATAACTGACTCTAATGATCTAAGTAAGACTTGGAGGAATCCTTTAACGTTTTTGTTTTGTAAATATTTTAGTTAAAGGTTTAAATCAAATTGGTTTTACTTCTTCTTTAAACATTTCATACAAACACCAATAATTCCTATAAAAGTTTTAAATATGTTCAGTTGTGAATCGTGTGACAGTTTTGTACAGTACCAAATTCAATTTGTTTGGAAAAAAAACGATACGTAAATGACCGTAATGGAACTTAATTAATAATGATGGATATCTGTTATTTCTTTTGTCAAAATTATCAAATTACGGAGACGATACTTATATATATATATATTACTAATTTTAATACTAATTTTTACTTATATATATATAAGTAAATTACATAAATAATATATAATAAATAATATATAAGTAATTTGATAATTTTGACAAAAGAAATAATATATATATATATATATATATATATTGGGAAATGATTATCTCACAAGTCCCTACCCTTTTCCCCCTTTAAAGCAGGTTATTTTTGTCTAATTTATTGGTCTTTTATAAAGGCAAAAAAACGAGTCTATTTTTTTAATTATCTATCAGACGTACAAAATAAATTATAGTTTTTATATATTTAATCGTTATCCCTATTCCTAAGATAATATTATTTCCACAAAATCTTGGTGAATTCCACAAAATGCTAATTACTATAACTACAAATTCAAACTGTAAAACTTAACAAATGACCAGTTTACTTAACCGGAGGTTTAAAATATGTAAGATTGGACATTTAACTAAGTGTGCGCATTGCAGTACAGTTTTAACTGTAACTATGATACAATTTTAAACTAAGTTGCTTAAGAGAACAGTTAACAAGATACGGTAGTTTTATATCTTCGGTATTATAGATAACTAGCTGTTGCCCACGACTTCGTCCCCGTGGGTAGAAGATATAAGTTATGATTTATACCTGCCCTGATTTTTTCACATTTTCCATTGTATCTTATCTCCTATTAGTCGCAGCGTGATGGTTTATAGCCTAAAGCCTTCCTCGATGAATGGTCTATTCAACACAAAAACAATTTTTCAATTCAAACCAGTAGTTCCTGAGATTAGCGCGTTCAAACAAACAAACAAACTCTTCAGCTTTATATATTAAGTAAGTATAGATTCTAGGCTATTACTTATAAAACCTTTTTGAAACGACGTTGAAGGATCATCGTTATAATCATTCTAAAAGTGAAGAATAATAGTTAGTTTTGTGTAATCTAAATTATAGCTACTACAAATTTGTATAACAAAGTGTTTTGTTTTAACCCAAATTTGGGTGTCAAAGACATTTGACACATTAAATTTATAGCCGTAACAACCAATCTTTGTTTTAAGTAATATAAGTTTATATAGTAGTAGTAAGGAGATGTTTTTGCAGATTTAACAGAAACATATCTGTAAAAATGAAGTAGTCTATCATGGTTCATTAGATACAGCCTGGTAACGGAAGGACTAACAGATAAACAGTACTTCAGTAAAATATTTCTGTTTTCACTTTTTGGGACGGAACCAAAAAAAAATTCTTCCTTGACTTAAAAGAAAAATGACAGCAACAAGTTGTTAATTAAATTAGTGAGTCACCTTTCAAGCTAATTAATCTACCTACTTTAAAAATATCATTGCATAAAATTTTCTCTACACGAAACTTTTAAATTTATTATATATTCATATAAATAGAATAGGGATGATGACAATTTTTTTGCAGTGTCCGTCTTGTAATAATGGATACGTATTTTTTAATTTGTCCCGCAAACATAAATTCACCAAATTACAGTGAATGAAACTTACGCGTGACGTCACGATTGAGTATTAATTTTACCATATTGTTACGTCACAAGCCCCCTCTCTTAAACTTTAAAGCAGTTAATCTTTGTCAATACTAGTTTTTCTGAAAAGGAAAAAATACGTGCCTCATACTTTTCAATTATCTAACTGAGGGACTAATGAGATTTTTTCTTTTTATACCCAGTCTTCATCCCTATTGGAGTGTCAGTTCGTAATATTAAAATTACCGTTTTTGATTATATGTATGTCCATGTAAAGATTTTTTTTTCACTTTTGTTGTCAATGCAAATTGTTTGTCAGTCTGTTTGTTTCGGCATATTTTTGAAATGGCGAGACCGATTTTCACAGTATTGTGACGTCTTAAAAAAGCCTGGAAAAAAGCCTTTTTGAAATAAAAACTGTTAATTGTTATTTTATTTAGGGTACTTTTTTTATTAGGTAATAGTGTATTTTATAAAAATAAACATTGTTAAATTCCATGCGAACATAGTCGCGGATATAGCTATTAATTATTATACTATTAAACAAACAAATCTAACCACAAAAGTCGTTACGATTCGACACACGAACAAGCAATTAAAATTTCGCCGTGGCGGTTTTAAAGAACCGAGGCATCTACCAACACTTTTCAAATTAATATTCTTACAGTTGTGGAAAAGAGAGGGCGCTCTACAAAGTGTTCTCTGTCCCGCTTGCACGTCTACAATAATATAACTTTAAGAGCTGGTAGAGTAAGTTTATGCACAGTCTTAACCTTTGTTATCCTTACTAATATTATAAATGTGAAAGTCACTCTGTCTGTCTTTTACGCTTTCACGTCTAAACCACTAAACTGATTTAAATGAAATTTGGTACACAGATAGATTTGACCTTGAGAAAGAACATAGGATAGTTTTTATCCCGGAAATTTGAAGAGTTCTCTTGGAAACGCGATATAACCGACTTCGAAGCGGGCGAAGCCGCGGGCGAAAACTAGTTTTATATAATCGAGCTTGCACGCGACGTTACTGTTCCATGTTCAAATATTTATCATTTATTTATTTTAATCACTTTTAAGGTAACTGACTTGGGTTTGAACTGATATGATTTTCGTGTTCAAAATGTTATAGTTTTATCAAGTTTGCGATTAAATTACACCTGCTCCTGAGTGTATTAATTAACTATGGTTTTGAATCTATCGTAATGTATTTTATTTTTTATTGTATTGGTTGAATCTATTAGATACTAAATTCCACATGCAATATTGACTATTCTTAAAACGCCGAAGGAATCGTCAGAGCATTCGATACATGTAAAGCATGTTTCATGGGATCCCGAGAAAAGACACAGCCCACTCTTTGTACCAATAAGTGTAATTTGTACCAGTAAGTAAAATACCGGTCAAAAAGTAGGCGGGATCACGACACTGAGGGTTCCGTGCAAATAGGCTAAAGATGACAATTTTTTGCTGGAAATTTTACTTACCCACCAAATTAAGCGTACCAACTACTGTTTAACCTCGCTATATATCTTTACTAATATATAAAGCTGAAGAGTTTGTTTGTGTGAACGCGCTAAGGAACTACTGGTCCAAATTGAAAAATTATTTTTGTGTTGAATAGACCATTCATCGAGGAAGGCTTTAGGCTATTAACCATCACGCTGCGACTAATAGGAGCGAAGATACAATGGAAAATGTGAAAAAAAAACAGGGCAGGTATAAATCATAACTTATATCTTCTACCCGAAGTCGCGGGCAATAGCTAGTTTTAAATATTGTGAATAAAAAATAAACAATCCCATTGAGATACAGCCGGGTGACTATTCTATTCTATACTATTAAATGAATCTAGTACCCGAAATGACAAAATTAAACTCTAAACAAATATCCTGTCTGCCCACTTATTGAAAAGGAGATAACCGATTTGCCATGGCGCCGTTATTAAAGACTCAAATTGGCGAAACTAAATATATCACAATTGTGTTCGGCGTGAATTATATTAATTAACGCCTTCGTAAAGCACCGTAACGACCTTTCGATCTTTGTGAAGTCATGGGCGGTCAATAATTCGTGTATCTTTTGGTAAGGTTAAGGTCAGGAATAAGAACTATTATTATCACGTTCATTAAAGCGAATGGATACGCCATTATGTCTGCTGTTGATTGTGATTTTTATTTCTATCGTAGTTATTTAAACAGGCCAAATGGGAGACGCGCTCGCGACGTTTATAGGTCTGCATTAAATATAAATGCGGACAACATCACATACATTGTTCTGAACCCAAAGTAAGTTGCTAAAGCACTTTTGGTATGGAATTCGGATACAACAAAGGTATCACAAACACCCAGACCCGAGACAATGTACAAAATATGAATTTTTACATTGACCCGACCGGGGATCGATTCCGGGACCTCGGAGCTAGCGACACCAGTACGTACGCCACTCGACCACGGAGGTCGTCATTAATAAGCTACATCCCATTATATCCGACATATACACAGCACATAAGGAAGGCTTTTTCTATGATATTAATGATGTTTAAAGAACAAAATTATTGACTGGTTTCAACTTTCATAATAGCTGAACAAAACTAAAAAATCCCACAGTACAATACTTCCTTTAAGGCTCTATATACACAAGACAACACAATTGTCAGAAAACCGACCACTTTAGTTTCCAAAGTCGCGGACTGCTATTATAAGTTTAAATGGGGATAGTCGCTTGGGCAATTAAGTCACTAGGTATTGGAAAACGCATTGCGTCATGTTCAAAAGGCCTACCAGTAAAATACCACTAATATAGTACTTAACTTAAACACTTGTAATACACTTTAAGTGGTAATTTGAGGTAAAAAAATATAATTATTGTATTTAAATATGTATTCTGGCATTTACGTGTAATTGTTTTCCTCTTATTGCAATGTTTGCAAAAATATGAAATTGTTAAGTGTCAATGTTGTTAGGTTGAGTGCATACCGGGTTTTAACCGACTTTAGAAAGGAGGTAGTTTTCAATTCAGTTTCTATTTGTATTTATTAATTATTTCGAGACATCTGTTGCGGTTTAAATAAGTGCATAACAACATTATTTGTTACGAAGATATATTTTGTTGAAAGTGCTATTTTGAACTTCATGTTTATTTTGTGATCAAAATAATCTACTGTACCCTAGGCAAATCCCTTTATTAAATTAAAATAAGTAGGTATTAGATTTCTGCACCATAAGTAAAATGCTTTTTTAAAGATACAGCAAGCTTCGTAGAGCTGAGTAAACCATAGCATCATTTCATAATTATTCATTCTCACTATTGTTACTACATAAAAAACAGTTGTATATCTCCAAGCAAGTCTAAACGCGCCCTTAGTACAGTAATAACGGTTAACCGGTGTCGGTTAACCAACTGTAGCTTTGAACTCATTATCGATAATTTCAGTTCTCGTATTTAGCGATATAGCATGTCATGAGAGCTATAAATAATGATGATTGCGAGGTATGTAACCACAAGACGCGTTTGACTGGTGGCAAACCTGATACTATACCAGGAACTTGATGTTCATGTTTGATGTTTGAATCCTTGATGGTAGCCATAATGTTCTGTTTCAGTCAGTTTTTGCAGTATACCCGTGGTCGAGTGGCGTACGCACCGGTTTCAAGGTGCCGCTAGCTCTGAATTCTCGGGTTCGATCCCCGGTCGGGTCAATGTAAAAATTCACATTTCTACATTGTCCCGGGTCTGGGTGTTTGTGGTACCTTCGTTGTATCTGAATTCCATAACACAAGTGCTTTAGCAACTTACTTTGGGTTCAGAACAATGTATGTGATGTTGTCCGCATCTACATGTAGACTCTAGACCAAAACTGGCTTGTTCCAATGGGAAACTCTTTAATCAGGATCGTCATAGTCCTCAGAAGCATTCAAAGGAGTTTTTATCAAAAAGGGAAATATTCATCGTCATAGATCCTTAAAATTTAATTCGAAGAATGCAATAACCGTTATGAGCGCAATTAACTACTCCTTTCAAATTCACTTGGGAAATATTGCTGTTAAATGACATCAATAGTAAGATAGTTGGATAAAATGATCGGTAACATTTGAAAAGCCACTAATTAATTTGTTCACGAGAACGTTCTTTTTCTCATTTTTGTCAACCACTCACCATGATTCGCCATTCGTATTGATGCATTCAATGCATTTTTTTTCCTAGCCTACTTTGTCCCACTGCTAGGCAAAGGCCTCCCCCAAATCCTTCCACGACGCTCTATTCTGGGCCGCATGGAACCAGCCTGGTTGGTAAGCGTTGAGGTCAATGCATAATACATTAAATATTCTTGCACATACCTTCCACATATCATCTAACTCTACATAAGACACATCTTAAACTAACGGTAACTTACAACTCCTTTCTAATCCAAGACCATCCCAATTATAAGAATTCTAGATTAGAATAAATTCTTACACCATGAATAGGTTTATTTAAGTTCTAAGATAAATTCCAGGAAACATTTGTCACAATCAAGGGAGTTAGCTACACTACAGGGGGTCTACCACCATATCTAACGCAAAAACTGTTGCAGTTGTGGAAAAGAGACGCCGCGCTATGTGATGTAATGCCCTCTCGCTCACACATGACTACGGGATTATTTTAAAAGGTTGATAGTACCGCCCATTGAGGTAAGAGACACGGCCATCGGTAGTTTAAAATAGAAAACTGGTAACGTCTAACGAGCTAACGTATTCTCGGAATAAAATGTATCGATCGTTTTAAACGATAGCAAAAGAAGGTTTTTATAATTTTATTTGTTGCCAAGGGAGGAAAATATTCTTTCATTTTTTAATCTCAATGCTCTTTTGAAGTACCTAGGGCTCAAAAACTGAAAACCTGTTTAAGTAATTACGATAGAAAAACCGTTCAAATGCGAGTCGGCCTATCGACACAATGGGTTCCGTAGAATAGGCTATAGATAACAAAATTGGTTGAGTGACAAATATATTAGTGAGTACTCATCCTCAAATTTATCTTCCGTTAGGTACTGAAGTTCAATATTTGGCGAGTAACTGTGAAGATTGTAACCTTCAAGCCTTCACCAAATACAGCATGGTAGACGATGGACAGACGGACAGACGGACAGACGGACGCTGAATGCTGTTTTTACCGTTTGAATTAAGAAGCCTAAAACACAGATTCATTTATTTGTCTGGGTGTCTGTCTGGGTGTCACCCACTTCCAGACTTAACTTCCAGACGTAAAATATTCGTTGATCTACAAACACGAGTCCTATACGGTGATCAAACGCCTAACACGTAGTTCACAATGGATTTGGCCTGGTCATCTCAATCACTCCGCTATCCGTGCAGTCCTATGCATTAAATTAATATAATTTATTAAATGAGAAACCAATAAACAAAATAAAAGTTTTGCTGTCTGTTAAGGTATTGTAGATTGTGTACTAAAAATAACTTAACAGCCAAGAAAACACCGACGTATTTAAAATCGATTAAGAAAATAAATTACAAGCTTTTGCCATCTTTTGTAATGGATCAAAAATCATGTTCAACATTGAAATTTTAGTATCTTATAGCCTCCCACATAATAAACAATAAAGGTTACTAAAGGTCGCAAAAGGTCAAAGATTACGAATTTCGGATATGCTAACGTGTTTAGTAAATTAAAGACTTGTATTTAAATTACGGGTAAAATTGTTTTCGGAAGTTTTTTTTTGCGTTGGCGAACCAGATTTTGTGATTATATGTAAGTAATGTTCTTACGATAAATCAATTCCAGTTTTTTTTCTGTAATATTTTTTTTATTTTGTATCAGATACTTATTATGTTTTAAGGGTTCGGCACCTAAACAGTAACATGGAACCCTATTATTGAGGAATCGTTGTCTTTCCCTCTAACTATCCATCTGTCATCAGGGTATACGCGTGCATGAACCATGCTAACTAGACAGTTTTAATTCTGAAAGGAGACATATTTTGCGTCTACACAACAAATACTAAATTAATAATGGTTGCAAATTTGCTGGGTTTTTAGATCATTTATTTAATTTCACATACCTGTCATATTAAATCAAAGGAAAAAAATCTAAGAAAACACTGAATTGATGATCTCAACAAGTCATACTTAATTCTACAGGAAATACACACTTACACGATTAGAAGCAAGTTTCACATTGATTTTACAGGCAATTTTCCGCCATTAAAAGCCTTTTGAAACCTGTCATTAGAGTTACATAACCTGGGTCTATCAATACATTCCGTAATTAGCTGGGAATCCGCCTAAGTCTGAGAATCTAGGCATCTTAGGATCTTAGCACCATCCGCCGGTCTTTGTGTACCGAGCTTGGCAAGCACGTATAGCAAAATATCTGCAGAAGTTCCATTGTAAATTAGTCAGTGATTTTTCTTGGCATGATATCGAAAACGTTTGATTTTGTGAAAGGTATTTATTATTGAAAACAACAATAGGTTTATTTTTCTTAAATGGCAATGCATACTCTAAGCGCGTGTTTCACAATCACTGATTAACCGCTTTCTATCAGATCAATTGAAAAATTTGACATTCATTGTAAAAAAAAAACTCTCAAGTAATTGACACATTAGTGAAACATGCCTTATATGTAACTTATGTTGTTGATAAATTTTCAAAATTGATTTAATTTTAGCTTTAAGAACTTAATTTCTAGAGAGATTATCTAAGTATAACTGTTATTAATTTCTGTCAATACCTACTTCACAGATGACAATTTTTTTGTATTTTTTTTTCAGAAACCCAAATTACCAACCAACCTTAAAAAACAGTCCACCAATCTCTTGGACAAATGACTGCCTTGTTCCATTACATTAGTTGTACGGACTGATACTTCTGTTTCATCTGTCCTGTGCCTCTAATATGGCTTACCCCTAATGGATACGAATGGTCAGTGTGGGAAAGGTAATGGTGTTTGATGGTGTAATGTGAGTCTTTAAATTGCTCAGCAATTTATTTTGTTTCACGTTCCTAGGTTCGTAATTGTGTTTGCCTGTGTCCTAGGCTTTTTATGTCATGTCTTCGAGTTGTCTCTCTTAAAAACAGTTTTGTTCATCTAATAAGGAACGGTAAAGTCTAATTGCAGTGATGCAGGTTCTGCTTCTTCTATATATAGCAAAGTCAAACGTTGGCTTTGTTAAAAAATAGAAAAATACTATGATCAGTCAGGTAAAAAAATTACAACAGTTAAAAATCCTTCGGGCTCGCAAAACTGAGTTCACCATTGCTTAAACTTCATTATATTTTTTCATTTCAAATAAGTGATGTAGCAACTGTGTATCTGTGAACATTTTAGCAGTCTCGAGCTATAACGGTAACTAACGGACAGACAGACGAATATCCCAACAGATAGATAACAGTGGAGCCTTCATAATAGGCTTTCATTTTAACCTTTCCATGGAGAAAGAATGGAAAATATATGACCAAGTAAAATTATCACCTCCGTTTATTAACGTCGTAATTGTAGATAACAAATATTATTTTTTGCCCCACCCATCCTCGCCTCAGGTAAATTCTATACCTACAAAAATAAGCAACGCAAGCAAACTTTCATAATAACATAACGAAAGCAAAACATGTATCCTAACTTAAACTTATCAAGCAAAGTTTTTAACAGTTAACAAGTGGGTACCGAATTATAACGCTTCAGATATATTTTCTCAAAGGCTGAGAAAACTCGCTGAAGTTCAGAGCATTACCTAAGTTTAAACTAGAATTTTAAATTAGAGAGCTTGCTAAACCTTTCACGAGTTATCCGCCTAACAAAGGCATTTTAAGTGAAGTTAATTCTGTTTAGCAGTCAAAAAGCAGGTGTCAGTGACTTTGGTGTTATGGTTGGTTTTTTAGGGTCCCGTATACACAGGGTAAAATCGGTTTCCAATAGGCTGTATTTACCGAGCCATGGTAGTTTGACAATTAAAATTTTCAAAGATGATGTATATCTGTTGCCGCTATAAGAGCAAATACTAAAAATGAAGATCGATTACAAGCGGTAAACAATTAAGCAGAATAACATTCTTAAAGAATGTAGAGGGATAAATAAATCGTAGGTTTTTCCTTTTTTCCCGATTCAAATTTATTTTAGTTAGCCAATTTGAACGGAACCCTTAGTATTCAAGTACTTATAACAATATGATCACACATTTGAAAATTGGACTCAACTTTTAAACTTAAAATAGAGATAATGCGCCGTTCTTTCTATTTCTCACTGATTATTTTTTTCAACCATTTGGAATTTAACTCAACAAAATCCAGAAGCGATTTCGATGACACTTGCAAATTATCTATATCTATACTAATATATAAAGCTGAAGAGTTTGTTTGTTTGAACGCGCTAATCTCAGGAACTACTGGTCCAAATTGAAAAAATATTTTTGTGTTGAATAGACCATTCATCGAGGAAGGCTTTAGGCTATAAACCATCACGCTGCGACTTATAGGAGCGAAGATGCAATGGAAAATGTGTAAAAAGACAGGGCAGGTATAAATCATAACTTATATCTTCTACCCACGGGGACGAGGTCGCGGGCAACAGCTAGTATTTATATAAACAAGAAGAGTACAAATACTCAAGAAATAAATGCAATACAATCTCTCGGATCAAAATACAACATTCCGCATAAAATCTTACAGCACATGACGTATATTTCCAGTACATATTAAACACGACTTGCTGAAATGCAACACTTACTTGTATATACAGATAAAGCACGGTCGTCTCAAAATACATGGAGTGTCAAATTCGAGAAAGCAAGCAACGCCAGGTGTGAGCCAGTCGGTTTATATTACGTTACTTGCTAAATTGATAACGATGCGCGGTGAAAATGTGGAACAGTAGACCAAGTCTATAATACTTTTGTAACATGCTATAGTTTTACGAATACTTAATCAATATTAATTTAATTAATATATTGTACTAGCTGTTGCCCGCGACTTTTTCCACGTGGTTAGAAGATCTTGAACCGTTTTCGCAGCGCACGTAACGGAAGCCCTCAAAGCTGAATAATTTTCCCAGTTTTTTTCTCATTTTCCATTGTATCTTCGCTCCTATTAGTCGCAACGTGATGTTATATAGCCTATAGCCCATATATCCTTGATAAATCGTCTTAGATTCAACACAAAAATAATTTTTCAATTCGAAATAGTAGTTCCTGAGATCAGCGCGTTCAAACAAACTTTTCAGCTTTACATAATATTAGTAAGTAAGTATAAGTATAGAAGTATAGATAAAAAATCGGAGAAATATATAAGACCCGATTTTATGTTGAAATTCACTTTTTGGTATTATGCGAGATATCCTACAGACTCATCAAGAAATATCAAATCAAATCTCTTTTTTAACATAGTTATACATTTTGGAATATAATAATACAGCATCGAAATATTCTCAAGGTGGTCATATGCGTAAGGTGTTACGCTGACAAGACACAGCCGAGAATTATCTCAAGAATATATCATTTCTATACAATTACAATATATTATTTCAGAGTATTTTATTAACGTGGAGAGATGATCGTGGTCAAGATTAAATTATATCAATATAGCCTTAATTTTTAGGTAAAATTTAAAGAAATTAAAAGTGTAGTTCTTCTGCATATGGTTATACAGTGCCTTTAACTGATAAGGGCTAACGTGTGTGGCATGATAAAAGAAGAAATAAGCCTGACCGTAGTGAATATACAACAAATATTTGCAATGAGTGTCTCTAAAATACAGTTCCAATAATCTTTTTTCTTATTAAAGCCAATCAATCAATTGGTGACTATGTTGAAAAATATTAATCAATCAGCTACATTTATTTTATTTGTCGGGACAATTATAAGTTTGGATTCGTGATTTCAGGTTAAATTAGTTTCTTCACATTGAATTCAGTTTCATCACTTATTTTGAAAGTAAAGATGTTTTAGAAATAGGAAAACCACTTAAAAGATATCTAAAAGACGGACAATTTCTTTTCAATTGTATATTTTAAACAAAGTTCTGTTCCAATAGACTATAACTGGTTGTCTTTGTGCATGTGACTGAGGTATCAAGGATTCTCAGTGTGGGGGTCGTTTCTAAAAACAAATAAAATAATAGTATAAAGCTATTAAAGACTTGCCAAAAAACTATTTTCTATTACACCCAAGGTGACGAAAAAAAATAATTAAAAATCTTCTACGTCAAGCTCAAAGAAATAACTAGTTATGTATAATTTTATGTAAATTCTAGAATATAGACCAGTTAGGTCCAGTTATTTACTCAGTAATCCATCATACGCATGCCTTATCTCGTTAGTCTCATAGCAAACTAATTTCAAGATTTACGTCGTCTATAAAACTGCTATATTTCCATAAAAAATTATTGTGGATGCAAATTGAATGCAAAAGTAAGTACGTAAGTAATTGATACAGGTTTTGTATCCGCATTTTTATTGCAAGCAAATTATAGATGAACTAGCTTTTCGCCCGCGGCTTCGCCCGCGTCGTGGTCGGTTATATCGCGTTTCCAAGAGAACTCTTCAGAAGTCCGGTATAAAAACTATCCTATGTTCTTTCTCAAGGTCAACTCTATCTCTGTACCAAATTTCATTAACATCAGTTTAGTTGTTTAGACATGAAAGCGTAACAGACAGACAGACAGACAGACAGACAGAGTTACTTTCGCATTTATAATATTAGTAGGGATGTACCTACTCCGATTTATGATCTAGGCAAAAATAAGTAAATCAACTGTCTATCTCCATATCAAAACACTTCTATTGATTGTTAACGTTTTGCTTAACCGTAATACATAGTCATTACGTCATGATGTTTATTTGTCAGTGATGCTCCGATTAATTAAGAAAGTATAACTTTGAAAAAGAACTACGTCTCGTGCCTATGAATCAATAGAGTTTCAGAAAGTACCTTATAGAAATCTCAACCTTTAAAAGCTGGTGCTGCCTACTAAAACTTGCCTAGAGTTTTTCGTCGAAAACTACCAAAAACCATGAACATCAATTCATAAAAAAAAAATGTAATCGATACTAATATATAAAGCTGAAGGGTTTGTTTGTTTGTTTGTTTGAACGCGCTAATCTCAGTTACTGATGGTTCATATTGAAAAAAATATTTTTGTCTTGAATAGAACATTCATTGAGGAAGGTTTTAGGCTATATTCCATCACGCTGCGACTAATAGGAGCGAAGAAACAATGGAAAATGTGAAAAAAAAACGCGGCAGGTATAAATCATAACTTATGTATGTCTTTTAACCACTAAGCTAGTTCTAGATATAATTGAGGATTACTAAAATAATTCATAGTACTATTAATTATCATAGTTATACCCTTAAATGAAAGGCAACTATTTTAAAAACTTCCATTCATAAATGGCAGTTACATTATTAAACCATTTTGATCACTCTCTTTCCACATCCGAATGCACGTCTTCTATATTTAAATCTGTTGGTCGCAAGATCGATATTTCACATTAAATGAGCCTGTCTGCCCCCAATTATATTTAGTAATGGTGTCTTTATAGGATGACAAATCTAAACTAATATATAAAGGTCATACTAATATGTAAAGCTGGAGAGTTTGTTGGTTTGAGCGCGTTAATCTCAACAACTACTGGTTCAAATTGAAGAATTATTTTTGTGTTGAAGAGACCTTTCATCGAGGAAGGTTTAAGAAGAAGGCTATATACCATCACGCTGCGACTAATAGGAGCGAAGATACAATGCAAATTCTGGAAAAAGCAAGGAAAATTATTCATCTTCGAAAGCTTCCGTTCAAAAATTCCTAACTTATATCTTCTAACCACGCGGACGAAGTGGCGGTCAACAGCTAGTGAAAGATATCGCACGAGCTTTTAAAAATAAAATTATGTAACTTTAAACTTCTTTAAGACGAAAACTCTAAAAAACTAATTTTGCCGTGTCCGGCAGGTTCCATAATTTTTTCCTCTTAATTTTACCCACCAGCCTTGTACACATTATGGAATGCAATAAAGTTATCGATTGAATGATTGATTTAAAAATTAGAGAGCGTTCTAATTACATAAGCACAGGATCTACAAAACTAACCGCTATTGTACATACCCTAATATTCTATGTATTAAGTATCACTGCTGCAATTCCATGGTGTACAATAAAGAATATTCTAATCTAATCTAATGAAAAATCTTAAAGGCGTATCTTAAGCAAATTTGGCCCTAAATAATTATGAACCTTACTGAGGTTTAGTTTACTCGAATTTGGTTGAGCTACGACGAAAGATATCCAAACCTATTCAAGCATCAAAAATACAGCTAAAACTCAGCGTTGAGAAAAATGGCAAGCCAAAAACCCCGTAAATAAAAAGATAATAAAAAAATGGCAAGCCTTTGTGTGATCGACGAATGTTTGTTCTTTATTACATTAAGACACTACATTACATTAATTTATAAATATAAATAATATAATAAATGCGGACAACATCACATACATTGTTCTGAACCCAAAGTAAGTTGCTAAAGCACTTGTGTTATGGAATTCAGATACAACGAAGGTACCACAAACACCCAGACCCGAGACAATGTAGAAATGTGAATATTCACATTGACCCGACCGGGGATCGAACCCGGGACCTCAGAGCTAGCGACACCTTGAAACCGGTGCGTACGCCACTCGACCACGGAGGTCGTCGTATAAAACTCCTTCGATTGAAATTCCTTACTGTGGGTGTTGTGTATATGTAAGTCACAAATAATAATTTATTTTTCAAGTAGTATTGTAAGTAACTCACACGATATTTCCGACCTCTAAATGCGCTTCAACTTTGTCAAGCGGTGGCAGGTCCCCTATAACGGGTGGTTTTGGTTGGCAAAAAGTCACCGCATGCCGAACTTAAAAGATTGGTAATTTACGACAGTTTCGTTGCGGTCGGCAGTCATGAAAACTTGCATACGTGCCCCACGATGGTAATAGCATGAGCACGGAACTTAGGAACGACTTTAAGAAGTTTGTTTTCTTGGAACTATACCCTTGTTTATTTGAATTTATGGCTGAAGTGGTATTACAAAACTGTATTAAGTAGTAAGTTTTTAAAGACGGCCTAAAAAGGAATGTATGTTTTTTCCGTTTTTCTGTTTTTATAACGTTCTTCTATTCGTCTGTATGTATGTCTGCCTGTCCGTCTGGCACCAGGCTGTATCTCATGAACCGTGATTGCTAGATAATTGAAATTTTCACATATGATCGAGGGTTTATAATACATGTAATTGTCATCCAATCTGTTTATTTAACCTTTGTATAGAACCAAATCAATGAAGCCAATTTGGATGGAACCCTCTGAGTCGCAAATCTAACTTCCATGCCTGCTTTTTTTAATACAGTTCGATATTGACATCACTTTGACTGCCAACGACATTCCTTCTATAAAATTAATACTTTTATTCGGCGTTCTGGTCATGTAATGTGTGAGAAAGCTTATCAGGTTTTTGTCTGAAATTAATTGCCTAATATGTTCTCGTAGGTATTGTGCCCAAATTTTAGGTACGCTGTATAAATACAGAACGATAATTACACTGAAACCTAATTCCCTACTGGAAAAGTATAAAATAAAACACCTGTATAACACTAAATTACCCCAAAAAAACGCTACGTGAGAGAAAAATAAAGTTCAAACGGATTTAAAATAAATAAATGCCTAAAAATATATTCAATACGTGTTTACAACACCAATTTCGTATTCAAAACAATGCGTAGAAATCGTTTAATAAACAAACGGGCAGAGCATTAAATTGAATAAAATTAGAATTAGGGGAGAAACGATCGAATGTTAATCGTACACGAACGGTAGCACCTTGTATATGTAAAAAGAGAAATGTTCGTGAAGATATTTGGAGATATGTTCAAGGAATACAGGAGTTATATGAAGACAGTGATTTGTTAATGGACGTGTGTTGTATAGATTTGTTGAGGAACGTAGGTACTATAAGTAACGTAAAATAAGTATTTAATAATGATGATTTTAAGAACATTTTATTGTATTCCTTGCAATATGTAATTTGTAACTAAATAAAATCTTGTTAAAGCGAGGCATCCACGAAAGAAGATTTGTAGGTATTTCCATTCCCCATTTTTTTTTCTTTTTTTTTAGTATAAAAATGTCAAATTGTTAAAATAAGCAAAGATTTACCCATTTTATGGTAAAAAAAACAACTTCAAGAGCAGGAAATTTACTATCAAAACGTATAATTCCAAAATGATATTTTTTACGTAAACCCAGACAAAAACCAGTAGCTGGACCGAGCGGAAACAAAAAAAAACGATAGCTAAAATATTCAAAACCGGGAATCGAATCCCATTCTATGATTACCTGCGGTTGTTTTTCTATATCAAGGGTCATTATGCTGTCAGTATGATCGTGCCCTGATTTCTCCGAAAGCCGGGTTTAAATATAAGTATAATAGGTTACAAAACTTTTGTGCTTTTTGTTAAATGCTGATATTAAATGGATTTTTTTTATTGAGAAGCATTTTTTTGTTTTTATGTGAGGGTAATTCGGTAGTCATGATTTTATTATTTCATACGATGATAATTATCATTACGAATGGATATTTATAAGGATATGTTCCCGATAAATGAGAGATCATACATAAACTCCACTTGAATCAAATCTACATGGATTGTTGTAAATATATAAAGGCTAATGTAATAAATAGTTGTTGTGATTCGGAATCTATAGAAATTGAACAAATTTTAATAAAAAAATTGAAAAGAGGTCGGCCGTCCCTCAAATGTATGTCTGTACCTTGGTTAACCAAGTTTTTATAAAAAAAAAAAACACATTATTACCTGCAAAAATTACAACGATCTAGTTGTCACGGTTGATGAAATAAATGATTTACTTATAGGGCCTTATTTGCTCTTTATAGGGTTCCAATTTCCCTTTTTACCTTTAGGAACGGAACTCTTAAAAGCAATCAGTTAAAAGTCCCTGATAAATCGAAAGATGCCGTACTTAAAAATCTACCCATTAATAAAGATACAAAAACTTAAATAACAATACAAATTTAGTCCAAAACATCTAAATTAAACAACAACAATATATTTACGAAAACATACCAATAAATTCTAAATCTCATAATACAGGCATTATTTCGCCCGCGGTCGTTTTACACACGATAGAAACCATCCAAACCATAATAGATCCATCATACCACAATTACTTAATCCCATAAGCAACGTTCCGTTTAGTAGATATTTTATCCCAAAACTTTTTACTATAAATCATGATCAATATACTGCCGAACCCTCGAGATTCCATATTAATAGACTAGGTATTTTTACAACACCATGTGTGTTACCAAGAATGAAGCGTCCTGTCGATCGTTAAATGTATCGATTGACTTGTGTTACGCTTACAAAGGTTTAGTTCTTGGAATAGTAACCTTTTATAGTTAACTTGAACTGGTAATATTATGTTAAAACTTTGTTGTCGGTAACTGTGCTTGTGTGTGACTAATTCCTGGATACCTGAAGACTTAGGTCTACGGCGTGTGCAGAATTTTCAAGCTCAGATTTGGAGATTTTAATAGCCTCAAGAGTAAGTTCTTAGGATTCGGCTCCGCTATTTGTTTGACTGATCGTCTGTTAGCCTATATCTTATAAACCGTAATATCTAGCTAGGTAGGAGGAGCTCGTGGCTAAGCTATAGCCGCAGAAGTGAAACGATCACAGGTTAAGCTATGCTTGACGCGGTTGGTCCGTAGATGGGTGACCATCTTAGTCATAAGGAGTTCCTCCGAGTTTCGGAAGGCACGTTAAATTGTGGGTCCCGGCTGTTATTCTTACATCTTTGACAGTCGTTACAGGTAGTCAGAAGCTTGAAAAGTCTGACAACCAGTCTAACCAAGGGGTATCGTGTCGCCCAGGTAACTGGGTTGAGGAGGTCAGATAGGCAGTCGCTCCTTGTAAAACACTGGTACTTAGCTGAAACCGGTTAGACTGGTAGCCGACCCCAACATAGTTGGGAAAAGGCTAGGCCGATGATGATGATCTATCTAGGTAGTTGACATTTTGACAAATCATGTATTTCTCTTGCTTAGTGTCCCTCAAAGAGTGTTCAGTACGGTTAGAAATGTGAAGGGAGACCATTTTTTTGCAGATAGATACAGAAACCTTTGCGTCCTATTCGCATTTGACCTGTTTAATTTACAAAAAAAAAAATACATATAATATTACTAACGTTTTATGGTCTTAACGATTCAGTCAACCTTTATGTCTTTTTGCTTCTCATATCATTTAAGTCTGTCAAATGTTTGTTTTTTTTTATTATAAGTAAAACAATTTTATTTAATTTACCATTAAATTTGAGGATACTTGTCAATAACATTGAATCGAACCGTCAATAGAACGATAAGTTAAAAAAAATATCTTCGCAAACTCAAAATAATTTCTATTTTGAGTACTCTCAATAAATTATTCCAAGAAGTAATCCATTAAGCCCAGCATTATAACTGCAATTACTCAAGTCTGGATTCAACAAAAGGTCCGCCAAATACGAAACCATATCTACAATTAAGTCGAATAAAATTAAAAGTCAATTCCACTAATAGAGGGCTAGATAATAACAGGTTTTCCGATAAGACTGGCGACTGACAATCCTTTAATTAAGTGATCAACAGAAAAGACAAATTGAATTAACATAGTCTTTACAATGAAAGGCTGGACTAGAAGCCTACCGCTAGGTCTCAAAGTTGTGGAAGCGAGAGAATATATAACATGGCGTGTATCGTTGTCTCGCTTTCACTGACGACAGTTTTATATTACGAGGTGGGACGTTCTTTGAAGTCTGTTTTGTGTATTATCAAAGAGTGTTAAGCAATTTAAAGTGATTGAGAGTGACGTGTTCAATTGAATTGAATGATCTTTTTAAGTGACGACCTCCGTGGTCGAGTGGCTTACGCACCGGTTTCAAGGTGTCGCTAGCTCTGAGGTCCCGGGTTCGATCCCCGGTCGGGTCAATGTAAAAATTAAAATTTCTACATTGTCTCGGGTGTGGGTGTTTGTGGTACCTTCGTTATAACTGAATTCCATAACACAAGTGCTTTAGCAACTTACTTTGGGTTCAGAACAATGTATGTGATGTTGTCCGCATAAAATAAATAAATAAAGTGTTGTGTAAATTATTAATGTCATGTCATTATTTTTGTTGTTACATGAGCAGTAGTAGAGATTTTGTGTTGATAAGGTGAACTTTTTGACTGGACTTAAATGCAGTACCTATAGATTTGGGTCAGTATAGTACTTATTAAGACAACTTGTATATTTTACTGGGTTTCATCCCTACGTCGGACAACTACCCCTACATCCACAAATACTTTTCGTGTCGCAGAATATTAGTGGAAACCCTCGCGACACAAGGATTAAAATATTTTATTCAGGAGTCGTTAAAAAAAATATGTATCTACTGCAAAAAATATATTATACAATTGTTGACGAAAAACTAAGACAGCAAGGAATCTAAATATTGTAATCTGATAATTAGCATTGTGATCAATACTCGTTAATAATCGCAAAAAGAAGCTATTATCTAACATTGGGCCGTTTAGTTGCTGCTAATACGAACCTAGATTTAAACCTGCAACTATCTATACTAATATAAAGAAGAGTTTGTTTTTTTGTTTGTTTGAACGCGCTAATCTCAGGAACTACTGGTCCAAATTGAAAAAAATCTTTTTGTGTTGAATAAACCATTCATCGAGGAAGGCTTTAGGCTATAAATCATCACGCTGCGACTAATAGGAGCGAAAATACAATGGAAAATGTGAAAAAAACAGGGCAGGTATAAATCATAACTTATATCTTCTACCCACGGGGACGAAGTCGCGGGCAATAGCTAGTATTAAATAAATCCGCTTGATAAACATCTTCCTAAACATGATAATATCATGAATATTAAAACGAAATGCTCCCTTTCAACAAATTTCTCGAGTCAAATACAAAACTGACAACTGACTAGTAAGGATTTGTAAGATATTGTATTATACCAATACAATATTTTTCCCGAACCTTTCCCAGCTCTGAAATCACAACGTTTGTTCAATAAGTCCTTGAGACAACATTATTATAGTAACGTATAAGGAAAATAAACATTTTTGCTTATCTGCAAAGGGTAAACGAAATATCGTTTGAAAAGGTAGTTTTATAACATCGAGCTGAGAGGAACTGGATGTATGCTTGCCGTGGATTTTGTTGGCAATGGGAATTGAATATTATAAATACATAGTATGTTTAATGGTTGATGGATTTATACACCGTGATTTTTTTGTCGTCTTACAAAAGCAGCCCAGTTCGTGTATCCAATGACTAGAACACGTTCATGATAAAAAAATAGGTATTTATGAGATTTGAATAAATTTAAAATGCAATTTTTATTCAATATTAGGATGCAATTAGTAGTTTTTTAGAAACACAGCTCTGTTGCGAGCGCGGTCCGAGCCTTGTAAGAATGGTGAGGAGCGCGGGCGGCGCTGTATTGATCATTTTTAAGAGTATTTGCAGATTTCTCTTGTTTAATTTTTCTTCGTACTTATTATCTTAGTTGATGATAAAATAATAATAATCGCGCCTAGGGGTATTTTACGTCGGATACATGAACTGGGCTCCTTTTGTAAGACGACTAAAAAATCACCGTGTTTATGTTTAAGAAGTTGTTACTAAATATCATAATTAACGATGAAGGAAAACATCGTGAGAAAACTGAATTTTGAATATTGTAACCTGAAATTGCAAACTCGCAGAGAACAAATGTGTTCAATCTTCTTGTATGCGTAGGCGCTTTTGTTCAGCTGATGAAAATTTACAAGCCTGTATAAATAACATTACATGATATTACGTATCTATTAAACCCCACACAAAAAGATTGGTGTTATAAGTTTGACTGCTATACAATGTGCCTTTATCTGTGTCTGTCTCTTTCCAGTTTCTGAATAAGCTAAAATTTTGAATGCTTATGTATATTGATTGCGTGTCAATGCATTTTGATATGACATGGAGCTGATCTGTCGCTGGAAGTAGAAGGTGGCTACAGGAACTCCGCTTAAAAACACCATCGAGTGTAGTTTTGTTTGATTTGTGTTTCGGAGTACCTACTTTTCAAAGTACAAGCAAAAAAGCAATCTAAAAAGCTTGTTCTTTCCATATTAGCTTGCTTAACAACTGTGATACTATTTTCTGAAAAAGATCAACCCCCACGATGAATTATTTATACATACATAATGTAAGTTCCTTTTTTCTCAGACCACACGGTATGCGTTAATGACACACCCATACCTTGAGTTTATTTATAATCGTAAGTACTAAACCAAATATGAAACAGTTTAACGAAACTAGCTTTATCCACACAAACCCGTCCCATTCTTTTACCATAAAATTCATCATGACACTTAAATAAAAAATCCTGTCGATTGTGAATCGGATCCTTATAATCAAGGGTTCAGTATACAGAAAAACATAATTTTAACAAAAATTATGCATTTATCAAATTTATAACCGTGCTGAAAGTTGCTTATCCTAAGTGCTATTCATTATTATAGCAAAAATTTAAAAATATCATCTGTCAAAATTTCAACTCTCTAGCTATGACAGTTCAGGAGA
Source organism: Trichoplusia ni (assembly GCF_003590095.1). NCBI lineage: Eukaryota > Metazoa > Arthropoda > Insecta > Lepidoptera > Noctuidae > Trichoplusia > Trichoplusia ni. Next base: position 4,180,075 of record NC_039501.1, read on the forward strand.
AACAGCCTGTTGACAAACGAACAGACATCGTACCTTTAGTAATATTTCGTTTTTATACGAAGATGCGGAATCCTAAAAGTATCGTACACCTGCTTACAATAAAATAGAAACAAAATAATCAGTCGTCCCTTAAGACGATTGCCGCCATGTTTTTTCTGAGTATTTTTTATCTGTCGAACGAGTTTCGTCTGGGAACCGAGTGCGGACAACTGGTGTTACGCTACTGAACGTTCTGTTTCTTTTTTTTTATTTGTTAAGGGAAAGTTGATTTAAGGTCTTGTGAAACCGCGCGGTGTGTGACAAATTATGTATAGGTGTTGCCCTTAAGTTTGTGATTTTTGATTCCGGAATAAGGGTTGATTACACCATCGTTAAGGATGCTTGATACTGGTGTGAAATTGAGATTTTCAATGTGTTTTTTTTTATGAAATTAGTTGGTGTTTTATTGGATGTATTTTGACATGGACTTTGTTATTTCTTTACGGTAAATTGGAGGACATGACTATTGATTTAATGTCTAATATATAGTCTGCTGGAACAGAGCGAAGGAAGGTAAGAGCGATCATTTGCATCTTTCAAATAATAGTAAAAAATTCATTTCAAATAATATGTTATGTGCATAGGATAAAAATCCTATTTACAGAAAACACTGTCTTTGCCCGATTTGGCTTCAATTATAAATACCAGTCAAGTGCGACTCAGACACCGAGAGTCCTGTATAAAAAGGCTAAAAATTAAGTCGGTTGGGTGACAAATCTATAACCGTAACAACCATTGCTTAACGTCGATCTTTTATTTTTAGTTTAAGATAACATACCATATTGCGGCGCGGCAACAAAAATAAATTACGTATAAAAAACGAACTCGCTAACTAACACGGATCATGAAATGAAACTCAGTGATAGACAGACAAACAAATATCAAAGCTTTAATAATAAGGTTCAGTACCGTAAACCCTTAAAGAAATACCAAATCAATAAATTAATACAGCCATAACTGTCAACCAACAGTCAATCCACAAGTATTATTTTCTATGTCAATATTACCGTATTTTTGTACACAATGGCTTTGATACATCGTGATCGTATGATGAATCGTGTTAGCATACAGGATAGTGTTACGAATATATCGTTTGAATAGGTATTTGTTAAGGTGCATTTACATGGGGGGCATAAGTTTATGGAATAACCATCAGCCATCATCTTAACTATATCCACTTACTCTATTCAATAAAACGCAAGAAATATTACATAGTTTTATCCTGTCTTTAGAGTTTGGATTAAAACGGAATCTGGAAGATTGGCTTCGTTGTCTTTTTATTTGTAAGTCAGTTCGTCAATAGGCTGTATCTCAGGAACTGTTATAGCTGGATAGTCAAATTATGCATATCTGTACAACTATTAAGTAAGTATGCAACGGTTTTATAAGGTAGATGAATTGAAATTTGTTTAATCGATTTAAAACAAATAAATTTCAGGTTACCTATCATCAGAATTTGTTTGTTTTCAAACCGATTCCTTTTCTTAACAAATTTACTTGTACCGAAACCTACACGCATCGAGTCCCACTCGTACTCCACCGGTTTTACTACTTCCTTCCTAGATTTTGAAACACCACTCTTAGTATTTTGATAGTAACTGTCGTGAGAATGATTCATTATTAAATGATGTAACGGTTTACTCACGCGTATTTATCGGCTCGACTCGACTCGCGGCGGGATCGCGCTTCGACTCGCGATCCCGCCGCGTCTGCTCATGATTAAGGACTCCGGTTGGGTCCGAAACTAGTCGGGCTACCCCGATAAATACGCGTGAGTAAACCGTTACATCATTTAATAACCACTGTTAGTTACCGAGTCCAGAATCAAACTCTCATGTACACCTTTTTTTTTATTAAGGCGGGGGAATCCTCATGGACACCCACTCCCTCGGGGGAGGAAATGGGTAGTGTCAGACTTTTACTGACTAAACCTGAACCGCCGTGCTACGGTATCCTCGTTTTTGTGTCGGTGTATGGCAATGCGTTGCAATCCTTCATACACCTCTCATGTACACCTACCCTTACGTATGGAGACACGACCTTTACGAGGTCATACAGCTTGTATCACTGACCTTTGTGACGTCATTAATTTAGTTGCGTTAGTTATCGCCGTATACATATGGCCGATAGTACCGCAGTAGTGCAAAATGGTTGACAATGGTCATGATGTGTTTATGGGTTGGATTTATTATGTTCTTGGTTTAAGGTTTGTTTTTTTTTTTGGCTTCTTTAAGCTAAGGTTGAGCTTATTTAGTTATTGTTATGTTATTGAAGGCTATATTGTTCAATTATAGATAGATATAGATATAGAACTAAGTATGCCCAATTATAGGTATTAGAGAAAGTCAAAGGACTTTGCGCTTCTTTGTAAAGTTAGCAAAATATTGTCGCTATTTAAGGCAAGGTATAAAACTATGACACAGGATCATACCTTATATTTACAACTCAATAAATCAATGCCATATTTTTGTACCTCAATCATTAAAACTTCTTTTACTCACACCTTTAAGACACCCAGCGCCATCTCTTAACACGAAAGTACACTAATCGCTACGTATACCGTACATTATAAGATAGAATTGAGATATCTTTATATATTTATGGTTCTTAAAACAAAATATCAATAACATTCTTTGTTCTATGAAATCTAAGGCTATTTCAAATATTAGGCACATTGAAATGAATAATAAAGTTTTTTACTGCCGCTAATTCACTATTAGTTGACATTATCTACTTACATACTTACTATTTATTTTAATATTTAGTAAACATAATTTTTTTAAAACTTTTATCCTATTTCTATGTAATACTCCTGCCTTTCTATATACCTATACATATAGCATCACACAATCTACCTTTCGTCATTACACCAAAACGTATACATGATAGACCTAATAGTATACAGGTGCATCAAAAACCGGTGCAGTACGAATCAGATGCGTGAAACTACAGGTTCAGGCTTAATAATACCAAAACGATAGTAAATAAATAGTCACCTGTATACCAAAGTTGCTTAATTACGATGTTTCTTTACTTGATATAACGGTAGAAAATCATCATCTAGGACTATCATCATCTATCTAGGTATTATCGTTCATGAGATTTTGCTTTTTAAATGTTGAAGTATAAATGCGATAGCCGAGCATTAGTAAGAGGGCATTGTTTTTACCAATTGGGTATAGAAACCATATTATCAATATTGTAGATTAATGTACAAAAAAATGGAAGGAAAAAACAATAGACCGGACAGAGCGGATGAATCTAAGGGAGAACTTTGCCCTGCCAAGGGCCAGTAATTGCTAAACAAAAACTAAAGATATGTAAAACATATTGTGATTTGTTAGGTTAAAATGCTACGCACGCAGTAAAAACCTAATGTAAAATAAATCAATTTTGATTACGTGTTTAATGACCCAATTTCGAATAGAATAATTATTTTTTAGATAAATTGTTATCAAGCAATATTGATGATTTTATGTTCCCAATTAATTATCAATTAAAATAAAATTTCTGACAACTAGGATATGTAATTATAGCTTAAATTAAGATGACATAATTATCATCAAGATAATCCTAGAATTTCGACTACTTAATTATCCTAGAACGGAATCTAGTCTACAGAACGCCGCAAATAAAATCTATTATTTTACCATACATGACTGGATATTAATATTTTTTCATCATAATTGCTATTATGTATATGACAAACAGACTTACCATTAATAATAAACCATATAATCCAAATTCACTGATGTCCACACATTCAATACAAAAACACGAACAAATAATCCCCAAGCCAAATAGTTCAATCACCAAAAATCCAAAATGGCTGCAATGCAATTACTATTTTTTTCGCAAATTATTAAAAAAAAAAACACGAAATGTCAAACGCGGCGTTCGATTTCCGAGAATACAAGATGACGACCCGACGTCCGCAAGGCGCGAAGCCAGGCAGGGCACTAAATGTTTTCCCGCCCTTATACCATAGAGTATTCATTAGAATGACAGACGCGACATTTTTTTTGTTTTGTTTTTAAAAGGGTAATGATGCGTGTTAATTAAATGTTTTGGAAGAAGCTATGGGTAATGGCGCTTCTAGGTGACATTAATTTGGCGTTTAGATTCAAAATGAAGTGGTGTGAGTAATTCAGACTTATGGGATTAAGACATTTTTATAAATCTGCTGTTTTGAACGAGTGTTTATTTATAACCACGATTTTCTTTTGTTACGGTACAGATTTTTGTATTTAATTCAAGTTAATAGTTGAATAAATAAAAAATAACTTTTATTAAGTCCTTTCGTTTTAACTTTTACAGAAACCTTTATTGATCTTATCAAAAATTGCCTCTGAATTACTTCCAATAAAATTAAGCGTTTATAGTTAAAAATATATGGAATTCCATGTGAATACATAATATATACACTACATATTTTAATAAAATAAACTTCTACTGGCATAAAAAAAAAAACATTTATATATTTATCACAAAATCAACCATTTACAACCAAAACTAGCGACCAAATAACAATATTTGCCTACACTATTAATATACTCTGTGACATATGCATTTTTGCCATCTCTTTTACTCTTACAACAAAACGTATATAGCCATCCCTTTCCCCTCTGCAGGACTCATTCGATTTATCCAAGATTGCGTTTATAAACATTGTAAATAATTATTTAAGTTGTTTAGTTGTTTATGAGGTAGCGTGTTCGCAACTATTTTACCATAATAATATTATTTAGAAGCCAAGTTGCTAATGAGCTTAAGTGAAAATATTTCTTTAATGGTGGAATTAGAATTTGATATTAAGAAGTTAGAAATAAGTTATTATTTCACGGTGTTATTAAATATACCTATTAATACTTTTTTGGAATTTATTGTTGAGTATATTATTTTATTTAGATCAATAAGTAAAGAATTTAGAACGGGACAATTAATTTTTTTGAGGCATTGCGACTGCGATTGTGCGATTTAGAATTAAAGGTAGGTACTAAATTAAAATGGATCTGGATTATAAAATAATATCTGTCTGTTTTTAAATTATTAACAAATTAATACATTAAAGCCATTATTTTTGAAAAATAAAATGGCAAATAGATTTTAAGCAATCGATAAATTATATTACACTTACATAGCTTTTTTTGTGTTGGCTTCGCTCGCGGTTATATAACTTTAAAACCCCTTTTTCAACGCAGTCAAATAAAATGAAGCCAAAATTTGATGAACCTTCATCAAAATTTGTGAAGCCATTTAAGTGTAAACAGGTAAAAAAATAACACTCAAAACAAAAAAAATGGTATTTAGAATATTAGTTAAATTAAGCTTTCGTGATTGCTGAGCGGATTTAAAAACTACGGAGCTACTTTAAATAATTATGTAATATAACATAATTACATAGGCTAATACGTGACAACGTGAGCTTTATTTTAATGTTTTCATATTAAGCTATTGTTTCAATTGCATTTAACCTACAGATAGACTAACAAGGTAGCTAATTTTTTTAAAGATAAAATCCGCACCACATTGATTAATTTATTTAACCGCTAAATAAATTAATCCTTGTGTCGCAAAAAATAGTCACATGCAAGTTCATTATTAAATGATGTAACGGTTTACTCACGCGTATTTATCGGGGTAGCCCGACTAGTTTCGGACCCAACCGGAGTCCTTAATCATGAGCAGACGCGGCGGGATCGCGAGTTGAACTGACGTCAGCGGCCGCGCATCTCACATCATTTAATAATGAATCATTCTCACGACAGTTACTATCAAAACATGCAAGTTCAATTCGTAAATCACACATATTCTTGTACTACGCAGGGTTCTAACCCACGACACGTCGTGCGCGGTGGGTTTGGCGTGGTGATCTTTTATCTCTTGGCTGTCAGTGCAGTCATTTTAACAATAAAGATCAGTCTTCACAACAGTGGCTGAAAAAAGCGCTGCGAGTTGCTATAAAGCTCATTCAACCCCGGGCGTCTCCTGTCTTCAAATGACTATGACCTTTTTATTAAGGAAGATAAGTTTCAAAATTATTTGTGATATAAAAACGCTGCCAGCCGCCGCTCCTTCGATATGAAATGACTAAGTATTCAGTTTAGACCAACTCATTATTTCACTTCTGGATGCATGATAGCTCGTGGCTAAGCTTCAACTGCACAAATCGGTCGATCATAGGTTAAGCTACCCTTGACACGGTCGGTCTGTGGATGGGTGACCATTCGTCACAACGAGTTCCTCCGTGTTTCCGAAGGCATGTTCAATTGTGGATCCCGGCTGTTATGCATACATCTTTGACAGTCGTTACGGGTAGTTAGAAGCTAGAAAGTCTGACCAGTCTAACTAAGGGGTATTGTGTTGCCCAGGTAACTGGGTTGAGGAGGTCCGAGAAGGTTACCTAAACTAGAAGTCTATTCTAGAAGTCTTCCCTGATGATGATGAAACAGGGTCTCTCTTCCATGCCCACGATAATATTTCTTCAATATGATAATAATCAAAGTATTTTCTACTAAAAACTTCGAAAAATATTTAAATAGATTTATTTCCTTACCTATCCATTACAAACGCCTCATTAATTGCAAATTTCTTCTAAACAAAATAAAATTATCTTCCTGAAGCATAAAGATTTTGTTAACAAGGATAAACAATGTTATTCCTTGTACTTATTTAATAAAACTTTGGAAACATTTCTCAAACTTTTCCGACTTACCAAAACCGTTTAAAGTTATATCATTCAAGGTGTGGGAAAGAGATGCCGCTCTATGCCGTCTATAGCGCTGTCTCGCTTTTACAATTTAAGTAACATTAAGTGGTAAGTAAGGCATTAATTTTGTACCGTTCTGACCCTCGACCTACATCTGTCATAGACCATTTTATAATAAAATATAATTCGATGTTGAACAGTTTGTTTGGAAACTTCTTGCTGTGAAAATTAACTAGCTGATTTTTTGCCGGGCACAGCGCCTCTGAGACATCAAACATTATTGAGTCAAACACTTAGGTTTTTGGGACGACTCAAACCATGTTTGAACGTTTGTAGAGATGGTTTTAAAGGTATGTCAAACATTCAAGTGTTTTATGCTAATAAAGTCCGTGAAAAACGGTCCAGCCATTTCGGAACAGACAGGTTGTCAGACGGACTAAAAAAATATTAAGGATTTTTTTATATATTTTCTGAATATACCTATATTCATATGCATGTATAAAGTGTTATTTCAACATGACATAGCCTTTTCAATTTATATAATATCTATGTATAGGTGCTTTATTACTAACATAACATAGATTTAATAAAGGAAATAGAAGACCAATAAACATCAATTATTTATAAGTTTAACATTATTATATCCACCTAATTATCCTTACAATATATCTATTCATATCAATGCCCTTTTTGCTAGTTCCATCGTTAAGTACGGCAAGTGCCATAAAAGTGTCGCCTCAAATAGTCAAAGGTATGTAACAAGTGCTTACAAATAAAATAAGATACGGAACCCGTCAGGCGTGACGCAGGAGCAGCGAGAGATAAAAACTTGATCCATCATAGTTACGCAAGGTCAACCGCAGAGCACAGTATATGGTAAGATTTCAGATAAAGATGTATTACAAAATATGCCTATGTAAGTCCGAAGGCGAGATACTATATTTCATTCATTCATTCTTTCATGTGCTTAAAAATGGTTAGCTATATTTTTACGCTTTTTTTTATTTAAACTCAGTATATAAATACAGCGTGACTAAAAAGCAATGTTAAATTCAATCCTGTTTTTGATGTACCATCATTTATAATACAATACCTCGGAAAACTTGAAAAGTCAACTTTCTAGATATTACGGTTCATGAGATATAGCCTGGTAATGGACGGACGGACAGATAGCGATGTCTCAGTAATAGGATTTCGTTATTAATACACTTTATCAAAAAGACTTGTAAGCATACAATAATTTTACATATACTACAAACTGCACCTGTATCGAATCGAGAAAAGCTTGATCAGCTACTAGTGACGGAGCGAGATAGCAACACTTAACCAACAAGTTGGACAGAGACAACCACAGCGTGATTGTTGCGGCGAAAATGAGCTTTTATTAGACAAGTCTGCAAGTTATAAATAAGGTGATGCATTGATGCTGTAGTTTGAAGGGTGTATTTTAGTGATGTTAATAGCATCGCCATGAAAGATTTGAATGGCTTTTAAATCGATTAAAAAATAACTGTTGTTTGTCGTCATAAGACTTTTTTGATCAAGATCACTGTATAAAGATAAAAGATATTTATTTGCAATGTTTGTATGGTTTATTTATGAACAGAAAATAAACTTAATATGCGAATGTTTGTTTAGATGTTACTTATATGTCTAAACTGCCGAACTACGAAAAACATTATTTAATTCTTTTAAAAATTAAAACAACTCCCGCATTAAGGAATTTGATCCTTGTTTCGCGGGGGTCTTCACAAAAATCCATGTCACTTGCATAAATAATCCCAGACTTATTACTTACATGAAGAATAAAGGCTTTTACAATTTAAGATCTCATTCATTTGATTTATTAGAGTGCAACTGCTACCTTGGACCACAAACTTTTTACTCCTGTACTTGTAATAGAAGATATAGGATCATTGATAATCGCCGTTCAACGTGGCAATGCTGTCAGCCTTTCGGGCACACTCTCAGCCGGCAGCGATGCCGATAAATTTTTTGATGCCTTGATTTAATTATTGTTTATTTTTTTTTTGTATATAGCTAATGATTGTACTGTAAATATTTAACTCTGTTAAATTGTAAATAAACAAATTGATAATTAAAGTATATAAAATGATTATTTGATAATGATTTACTCATGCGTATTTATAGAGATCACACGATTATTGTTGGCAGCGGCAAGGTCGCGGTTCGGTCGAAACTAGTCGAGCTTTCCCGATAAATACACGTGAGTAAACTGAAATCAAATGATTATATACTTGGTTTGTGAATAAATAATAAATTAATACCATTGGTCTAATAAAATAATTATGAATCCGCACAAACATGCTGCATGCCTAATAAATTCATCGCAGCATTGTTAACCGTAAAGTCTATCATCGGCCTAGCATTTTCCCAACTACATATGTTGGGAACGGCTTCCAGTCTAACCGGATTCAGCTAAATACCAGTGTTTTACAAGGTGCGACTGCATACCAGATCTTCTGAACCCAGTTGCCCGGGCAACATGATACCCCTTAGTTAGACTGGTTGTTAGACTTTAAAGCTTCTTACTACCTGAAACGACTGCCAAAGGTGTATGAATAAATTACCCACAATTTAACTTGCCCTCCGAAACACGGAGGAACTCGTTTTGACAAAGATGGTCAACCATCTACGGACCAACCATATCGAGCGTAGCTTTACCTGTGATTGATTCCCCGTAAAGTCTATATTTTGCCCATAAATGTGATCCGAAAACGAAACCTATATCATGTCAATAATATATGTAGTACCTAATTTATGTTCAACTATTATCTAAATCATTCATGCAGTAAAGGCAGACATATACAACGACCAACTAATTAGCAGTTATAGTCTAATAATTTCCTTAGACAATACGCTAATCGTTAATTTTGATAATAAGCAACTAATTATAAATAATAAATAAATAAATGCGGACAACATCACATACAATCAATGTTCATGTCGACAGCTTAATTGTAGACATTCTGTCTTCTTGTATCTCCGCGTAGGACAAGCATTCTGTGTGATTCGCGACTGCTTTCTCTATGTTTGGGTGTCTTTGTCTCTGTAACTTGTACCTAAATGTAGCTTTAAAAAAAAGACAGCTTAGAGGCCATCATTCAACCATCATTATAGTAATACCGTTGCAGCTGAGAAAGAGTGACGCTGCTGTTCGCAGTGTAGTATGTTGTCTCACTTTTACAACTGCAATAGAAGCTATTTGCTTTTAGAGGTATTGTTATGCCTTTAAAAAAGAGTATGTCCAATCAAACTAACTGCCTAAGGCAAGAATTATTTGTATCTTATACCATATTTTTAACTGACTGGTCTTATTTTTTTTTGTATTTCCCTGGGTTTTTGGTCACTGTCATTGCTTGCTTGCGTTGTCAACTGCTTTAAAGGACTTATTGGCGTGACTTTACAAAGTCTGCAACAAGGCCTTACCTAATGACGTTTTTGTCGAACGCCACATGCTATTCTTATCGAAACTGAACTCGATTATATCTCGATAGATTTTCAAGAAAATATCCAAAAAACTGTATTTTCAAATATTTTTTCTGTTTTCAAAAGGATTATTCAAGCGGACTAAATATAGATGCTCCCCTATATTTGTAGGAAAGCCGCTATGAATTAAAAAGGGGTTGTAACAGGGGTCGAGAGTCGTAGTTTGAACAAAAATTTATCGTTTCCCGAAATTACTGGCCAGGTTATTTTGATCCTTTTTCTGTGAAATATTTTTAGTAAGTTATATCGACTTTTACCCTTCACAACAGCGATAGCCAAATGGTATGACCAATGGCTGCCAAATCAAGAGTCGCTGGATCAAATCCAGTCACCGTCTTCGAATTCATGAAAAAAAGCTTCGTGGGCCAACCAACAAACAAGAGATATTTGAAGGCAGGAAAGAAAGACAAGTTTATTAAACCTTATCATCTTAAAGAATCTTATAGATTGAGGATATTTTGACTAGATATTTTGTTACTGCTAAAAATTCTAAAAGCAACAGTTTTTCTAAAACAATCAGTCAAAATGATACCCTCATGTGATATTTCATTCATTGTCAAGTGCAATGTTGAGTCAAATTAAAAGTCAGACATTTCAGAAGACCACTTACATAAGTGCCGTTCGTACGTAAGATGAGTTAAGATATTGTTACCCGTGCATATGGCTATATAGGACAAGTGATAACAAAAATTCATTTCTAAAATATGACCTAAAAAATAAACTGCGAATCTTAAAAATTAATAAGAAATAGTCCGGAACGAACCAATTTCTATCACAATATACTAAACATAAAACTCCATTCTATTCTCACCTTTACAAATTAAAAACAGAGTCAGGTATTTCCACTTAAACCTGAAACTAATAAACTGCCAGTGACATTCAGGAATGCGTCACCCTATGAATGTCACTTGACGCCAGACATTCGACCTTTAGTATTTATATAACCACAGTTACTAACCCTTCCTTAAGGTAAGTTTCTGTGATGACGACCGATCGTAGTTGCGTCTGGCATATCACTTGTGAAAGTTGCAGTTGTTGTGGCGACATGATACTCTACATCCCAGAGATGTCTCTTCTAGTAAGATTTGCAGCTGTGGCAGGGTGCTCTACACGGCGTAGAGCTATGTCCCTTACCAACCAACTTGAAAAACGAAGACGTTGTCAATTCGTAGTTCTTTTATGTTTGTCACCTCAGTACTTTGGACTGGATAATCCGATATTGTTAATTATAATATTTATCCATTTGAAGTAAAATACCTGTCATTTGGGCCTTAAACATGTAATCACGTTTATCTTAATAGTTTTTTATTTGAAGTCGGATGTTTGTTTTTTTTTTTAAACTCTTACTACTAGACCAACATGCCACTTGAACTGTCATACTGTTTGGCATTTTCTTAGGTGTGTGTGAATTGAATCCATTTTTTTTAATAAACAATTATAAAATACTGTCGCAGAAGCTAGCTCCGACTAGTCGTGAGGCAACGAAAACGTACCTTTCCTCGCTTAACATTTTTGCTAACGGGTTGAACTGTCAGGACTTAGGTCAACTTTAGCTTAACTCGTCAACATTTTAATAGTGAAGTAACGGGAAGAAATAAACTCTTATTTAAACGAAATAAGGTGTTTATCGAAAGTTTGTAGTGGTTTACGATTCTTTGAAACACATCTATCCTTTTTGCATGCTCTCAAAGTTAGTCTGTTGCAACTATGAACATTGGACAATTGACTATATAAAAATCGATTTCGCATTGTCTTCCAAAGTTTTATTTGAGCCAAACAGTTAAGGAGTCATCAATTAAATATCGTAAAACTGGAAATTGATATGAAGAAACCGTAGTTCATAATTTGTCACCAAAATCTCCAAACTAGCTTTTTCAAACTATTTAAATAAAAATCGTTAATCCTTCTCCACATTAAGAGAACCACTTCATTCCCCAATCAGCATAAAAAATGGAGTAATGTAAACAAAAAAACAGACCTCGCTAATTACAACAAAACAGTCCAAAGTACACAAACAAAACACAACCCATCCACATTAATTATCTTTAAACCACAATTAAATAAAACTGAACTATAACTTCTAAATTCACATTACACGAATATGGCTCGAAATAGTCACAGCAATAAATTCCCCGAAACTTTTATAACCACAAATTCATATCACATACAGTAACAAATGTTAGCGAATATATCAAAACATTGAACAAAGGCCTGAATAAACAAATAACGTTTAACAAATTGAACAAATTAAATCCACAGTAACATGTTGAGCAAAAAGTTTTTGAACCACAAAGTTGTTATAACCTAATTATGAAATTTCGTATGTACCCAGTTCAATAACGGTTCATTTTCTGTGATAATTTGGGACGAATTTGAAATTTCGAAATTTATTTCAACTTGTAAGGTAATCAAGGTTGTTTAAAATTAGTTATATACTGTGTATGCTAAATTAACGATTTTTTTTACATTTGAATGTTTCTAATATTGTTGTTGTTCAGCACAAGCCATTTACAATAAAATAACAATAAAAACGAAAAACTCTTTCAAAAAGTTCATAATATAGCAAGCTCTCTATTACATAATGAAATTGGAATTTTATCAACTTCTTAAGTCCTTGCCTCAAATAAAAATGATAGCGAATTTACTTTTATACGCATTTACATCAACTAAATACACAATTACATACTAAACCAAAAGTGCTTTTCTTACGTTACGTTAAGTTTTTAATATAACTTATCAAAGTGCAATAGATCTAGCTAGCCTTGAACTAGTCAGATCTAAAGCATCCAAGCCAAAATAAACCGTAAAACAAACTAATAAAAACCTTTATTCAAATTAAAAACGATCTTAAACCATGTAACGCTTAGCACATCTGCGCTAACGGGTCCACGCGGGTTTCAAATCACAGCCGGTCCAAATATGAATTATGATAGTTTTTGCGATGCCCGGGCGACATTTATGAGGTGTAAAGGGCAACCTAATGCTAAAATATTCAGACCCTGGGCCCTCTGACGTTGCGAATAGTAGCTTTTTGCTGGCCCATACCGAAATATGATTCTTTGTCATATTATCCTAAGTTGAAGTGTGAATTGTTATTTCTGAATTTGTTTTCGACTTTTTTTGAGAGTCTCGCTCGGTTGAAGTTTTGTTGTCAAGTTGCTTTTTAGATCTTGTTATTTTGGGCCTGGCTTCATGAATACGACAAGTAGTATTTTTTAATTTAAACCCAAATTACTTCTTCTATAAGTGTTACCAAAATTTACTGAATTACGTTACACTAATATCATATCGAAATATTGCAGATTCTGTTTAAAAACCTATTTAGAATCAAGCTTCTTTAGTAAAGTTCTCGATACAAAACTTAAATAGAACAAAACAAACATTACGTGTACAAAAATCAATTGAAATCTAATTACTGAGGAATTCACTAAAAGGTATGTTGAATTAAACTATGTTCAAGGCGCTTACCAATAACTATTAAAGTAAGACTAATACGGGTGCGGAAGCGAGACGAAACTACGCGCAGTGAATCATTCCATCTTGCTTGCACAATGGCATTTCTGATTTTAGAATTACGTATAGAGTATGGTACAGGCATGTAGCTGTGTTTGTAAGCCATGTGGTGTGTGTGCCCATACAAAATGCACGACCCCCGCATTCTGAATGTCTGATTCAATTGTTATCGATTCGGGCCGATGTAAGCAATCGCCTAAGTTCAAACAGGAAACCCGTATGTTACTGAATTAAATAAGATGTTCGGAAATCAATGAATTTTAGAGTAAAAGATAATATCTACTGTGCGGATCTGATGATATTGGACGTTTATTTGGAAAGACAAAACCGGGCACGAATGCTATTGAAAATACTTTTCGAATCGAAGTGTCATCTTTTGTATCTTTGTGTATGTGTTTCAAAGATTGTACGTGGCAGTCGTTAAAAATATAACCTTATACTTTTTTTGCTATTTTTCAGGTTTCTATTGACTGTATTAGCGGCATATCATTGTCAGATCTAGTACAAAAATAAAAGCTGCTCCAATCTTCATTCTTGAAAACCCAAAACATTCCCACGTATAATCCGAACTTCCTTAGCTTCCTAAACATTCTAATCACGATCGAAACATCCAAAAAAGACACCCAAAATATGATCAAATTTTCGCGTAGTAACAGCACTCGAATAACACATAGTAATTGGATGTACCTAATTTATTCGGAACTCCAACCATAGCGTGAACGGTCTGCTAGTCAAAGCAAAATTGGTTCGGTATAACACCAGTAGTCCCTAACGCTATTTGTAAACGAATTTAACTATGCCTGGTGTTTATGTTTCGCCGATTTTTAGATCGGAAAGGTCAATCATATTTGGGTTATGATTTTAAAGGTTATTTTTTGAGAGGATTTCAAATTTAAGATATACTTTTTATTAGAACAATCGTAAGGCGATTCTCGTGACTTTTCATGATCGTCAATTCTTTCTTATGTCACGTAGCAGTTTACTTATGACCATTTACCGGGATCTTACGACTAGGTTCGAAGAAAAAGAGAGTTTTACGTGACGATAAAGATTTTACCCAAAAAGGCTAAAGCAGTTTTTCAAAAGGAAATTGTCATTTCAAGTGTTTGAATACCACCGCATAACCTTGATTTTTATAGCAGTAATATCAATGCATCGTCTGTTTATATTTCAGCAGTCTAGATAGTTTATATAATACGGTGACAGTCGGACGGTCAGACAGACAGTCAGATAGATGGATACATCCTTCGCCAAAGACAAGGAAAGACGAACAGATATTAGACCCTAAGCTTTAGCTTTCGGTGTGCGAAACCCTAAAAAATGTGTATAAATAAACTTGAACTACCTATTATCAAATTTTTTCAAATACAAATTAGATTTTTCATCTAAAATAGAAGGCAAATAACCACAATTGCCAATACTGCACTAGTTTTAATAGTCCAAAAATGATATAACAGGACTACATTATATTCATCGCACCACACACTCACTAATAAAGGCTACACACAACTCACGGATGCGTGGCATAAATTAATTCATTTGTTTTCATAATTCAATAATTAATTAATTTTGCGGGAACAGGGTTGGTACGATTCGAAGAATAATTGCTATCGAGTATTGCGTAGGATTTTGTTTTTAATTATAGCTATGTTTAATTAGGATTTGATATGAGGTGTGTGACCTTACCGTGCCTTGTTTGAGTCACCAGTAAGTGTTTCTAGTTAGTCGTAACTTGCATACTTTTAAGTGGGCAACTCATGATATTTTATCGACGGTGATCATCATCATATGTAATTAGGATGACAGTTATTCGTTGTTCTAATATAAAGTCTGTTCTTAATCCTAGACTACTGAGCAAACGTTTAGATGTATTTTAACGTTTTTACAAAGCAGCAAGCAAAAGACTCTAGTGTACCACCTATAGGTATCCCGTTATCAAGGGGTTCAACCTATATACCTTTCAGTTTTTGTTGAAAACCTGTCGGAAGCCTCGAAAACGTAAAATTAGAAGGAACAAAATAAATTGGCAAAGAAGAAGAAAAAGAAGAATTACGAGTGCTAAAAGTAAAATTGCTTATGCTTAACAGATGCCGTTTAAAGAACAACAAATGTCTTACGAATAGCAACTTATGTACCTTGTTACATTTGTATTAACTGATCATCATTTTGGCGACTTAGTAGGGTCTCTAGAAGTTAATTTCACCCAGAAACTTCATCCCAAATTCCGAAAACATAGACAAAATGTATTCTTGCAGCAGACAGCCCTAATGCATTCGTGGTTCGTTGGATTCCGGTCGCGAATTTCACTGAATTAAAATTACGTACGAAAAGCGATTATATCATTAAAGTTGGCTCCAATGAGTGACAGTTCATTTACTGCTTTGTTCGTGTACGAGTCGGCGAAAATAAATTGATTTTAATGTGGTTATGTATGCGATCATTTTGGAAGACTAAGGAAGTTGCGTTTATTGAGTTCATGTTTTACTTGTTCTTGAATATCGCGTTAATTTGTCAGAGGACTAAGAGGGAGTCTTGATGAGTATGTTTGTGGGGGCGATCGATGTTTCAGTCTCAGAATATATTTTTTTCTGTTAAATGTACAAATGACTACTTGAGCAGACTTTTTGTTTTCTATGTTTTGCTGTCGTGGCTTGTTGACTTCTGTTTTTAAGTCAGTTACTTAAATGATAAAGAATAAAAATCATTCATTTTCTTTATCTGTTGATATATTTAGTATCTTTCGGGCAAATCTTCACAATGGGTTTAAAGAATTTAATAAGATTTTACTTACAGTTATTGTCGATAAATACAACCTGTGACCCATGCACGCCTTTTAAAAAGACCAGGTATCTTCTCATGAAGTTATATCTTGAATGAAAAGAGAATTAATGGATGAAGAATACCATAGGCACATATAAAAAAGAGAGTGAAAATAGTGATATCCGATTGTCAAATGACGCATAGGAGGTTAAACTTGAGTTATCTTTTGTTTTACCATAAGTCCAATACATCCCAAAGTCACTTTATGATAGCAACATAGGTACATAAAAATCGTAACCAACACAAGTTGAAGTTAGTTAATAATGTAACGAGTTGCGTGGCCACACGGGGTGGTTAATTCTCAAGTCTGATGTACTTAATTGATCAATTATTTCATGTTGTTACCCCACCGTAAGCAAGCAGGCACGGATTTAGATTCGTAAAAGTTAAAGAGTAAATGGCCTGGGCAAGCCACTTGGCCAGACGAAGTGACGGCAGGTGGACTAAGGCGGTGACAGAATGGTGGCCAAGACAAGGCAAAAGAAGCGTCGGTCGTCCGGGAGCAAGATGGGTCGATGACATAATAAAGGTCTCGGGTCGAGTCTGGACGAGGCTAGCACAGGACCGTAGAAATTGGCACGAGAAAGGGGAGGCTTATGCCCAGCAGTGGGAGGATAAAGGCTGTGGATGATGATGAAAGAGTAAATTAGGAGTACAATTCATTGGATGTTTTAGACATGTTTTATGACAATGACAATGTTTTAGATGAAAAATAGACTCACCATAGTCTATTTTTATTCAGTAATGTCTGATTTATTCTGATTATCAGGAACATTATTTCTTCAGAAAATTAGAATTTGGAATCTGTTTTTAACTAACCATTTTGAAATAGGCTTAGGTTTGATTCTTATCGAAATCAACTAATTATTTTTCACGAAGAAAGAGCCTTATTATTTAAAAATTTCTTTCATAAGACTGGATGTCAGAAATTTATTGAATTAACAACAATTAAAAAATGTTAGTCAACCATCAATGGATTGACATACTTTTTGTGGCAGAAAAGAGTCTCGATATCTTAATCGTTGGATACTGGTCAAACAGTAATATTTCTTATATCGCGTTTCCAAGAGAACTCATCAAAAGTCCGGGATTAAAACTATCATTATGTTCTTTCTCAAGGTCAACTCTATCTCTGTACCAAATTTCATTAAAATTAGTTCAGTGGTTTAGACGTGAAAGCGTAAGAGACAGACAGACAGAGTTACTTTCGCATTTATAATATTAGTAGGGATACCGGGACTCAAGGATGTAGCGCAAATATTTATATCCTTTTCAGAATCCGACCCTGTATATCCATGCCAAGCAAATTACACATTTAAGAACAATTGTATGGAATAATAACTAACAATGGTAAAGTCAAACAAATTATAATTACATGTTAATTAAAATTATCGATGAGAAGGTTTTGTTTTAGCTCATAATTAAGTTATGAAGAATGTTTTAATGAGTCCATGTTCCTTGGATTGAAGAGTGTTGATTGTGATGAGAAGAATATAGAAAATTAAAAGGGGATAGAAAAAAGGGAGCTAGGAAGGCAAAAAGAGAAGTGTGGGGTCTAGAATCTTAGGAAAGAAGAAAATGGAGTACCGGTCAAACAAGCCAACTTTTCCAATCAAGGTATCTTTTCCCCAAAAGCAATTTATAAGCAAATCCTCTAATATAAGAAACAATTTTAGTTTTATGGCAATATTTATTATTTGGGTGGAAAGTTGATTATAAATGTTACCATAAAACTAAAATTGATTCTTATGTAAGAGGATTTGTTTATAAATTGCTTTTGGGGCAAAGATACCTTGATTGGCAAAGTTGGCTTGTTTGACGGTAGTAGGTAAGACATGGAAGTTATGAAAAAAATAGGATTCGTCTTATGTGGTGCCTTGCGAATGATTTTGCTTTTCACAAACAAAACTGCGTGTTAGTAAGTATTACCTTAGCCAGTAGGTAGCAGAAGAAAAAAAATACAAAATCCAAATAGCAATGAAGTGTAAACTTCAACAATACGGGGTAGGAGACCATATTACTCAGCGGAAATTTGCAATTTACATATTTTACCAAACACGTCAAGATAAAGTTTTTGACTTTTGGACATTTTTCCAGAGCCGTATTTATTTCTCTTTTTTCTATTACGTGTCACTTGCCGCTATCATTTAAAGGAACTCTTCCATCACATCCAAAAGCATCTATTCACCACTTCACCATAATACATCGCAGCCATTACTCATACAAATTCCAGCAGACAGAAGAAATAACATTTCACTACAAACTATTTCACATAGGATGTGGTTTACCGAGTCATAATTACAACTTTACGTTGCACCAAACACTTTACTGCCGCGTTGACCTTTATATACTTACTTTTAATGGGACATAAATGGCGGCGGAAAGTGACCTGTGCACTTACCAAGATATCCTAATAGAGTTCTCTCGTCGTTGTCGAAGTGAGACGGAATAATAGCATTGTATAGCGCTGTCCCGCTTACACTTGTATGGCAGGCCTGGTTAGTGAGTTCCGTAGTAGAAGTTTTGCGAGGGTTACTGCCTTGTGCCATGGAATCCTTTATTAATTTTATTTAGTACTGTTTACAATGGATTTATAACGAGCACGTAATTTAGATAACTACTTTGTTTTGCTTAATCATTGTTACTATGAGTTTTGAGTGTCTATTTATTAATTGGATGTGATGATATATAATTTTGAGTATAGCTTCATCATCATCGTCATTTACAGCCTTAGTCCTCCCACTGCTGGACATAGGTCTCCCCTTTGTCTGGCCAATTTGTGCCTGGATTTGTGAGTATAAACAAACGCACCGTTTTTTGGGGTCCGAGGCACCGCTGTATCTTATGAACTGTGATAGCCAGTAAGTTAAAATTCTCACAGATGACTATTCTGTTCCTGATATAATGAAAATCATAAAATCCAAAAAAGAGGTTAATCAATGATTAGTACGACAATAATATTGAGGGGTGCAAATATGGGTGCTCCCAGTATTTATAATAAATTGGTGCTTAGTAGCCAGAATTGAAAAAATAGTTTCAAGACCTTTGACTTTTAGCCCCCCACGCAAAACAGGGCTGTTATGGGTTTAATTCGCTGTTTGTGTGTGTATTTTCGTCTGTAGGTATCAAATTAGCAGATCAACAAGATTTGTACACGATATTTAATATTCTATTCTTTTCAGCGAAGTTTTTTAGGCATATTGTGCTAAAATCAGTCCAGAAATTTCAAAAACATTCTATTTTTTTAAGGGGACGTTATAAGCTTGACCGCTATTAGATGTTTCTCCTTTATCAAGAGTTTTTGAACTTCAATTTTACCTTATGAAGCACAATCATCACCATGCGTACTAGGATTCAATGTATACGTTACCAGTAAAATTGATTCTAGAATACAGGTAACGTAGTTCCTTTGTATAGTAAGGTTTTCAGTTTAATTCAGTTAAACTGGTAGCCAAACCTACTTAGCGTGGGTAAAGGCTTGGCAGAAATTCAATGAAAGATGTCAAAGATTTATGAATATAATACTTCTAGTTGATTAATTTATTTATCTTGGTGGCTTTGAGGTTCTATGTTCGGGTTTGTATGCATGAGCATTCAGGTTCGTTCTCAATACAACTGGCCAGCGTAAATGCCAAAAACCACTGCTCTCCTGGGTCCGAAACTACTCAAACATCACGCGTATTTGACTAGTTTCGGATCCATAAATAGTAGCAATAGTTGTATATATTTCTATTAACATAACGTCATAGACTCTTTGTAAATGTGAAAGCGTGGTATTCAAAATCGTCTGACAATATGACAGTGTAGAGAAAAAGATTGCCAGAAATCGAGTTAACTTTGTCTAAGCATTGTAGGTAAAAATGTGGCATATCAAAGTAAGTATGAACTTTAAAAGAAATAAATGAAAATTTTCAACGAAAACCAAGCAAAAGCAGATCTAAAATAAGCCAACCTCTATCACTCTACAATATCAATGGATAGACGGAACAACGAGGTCCTGAGGAAATTGTATGCAGGTTTTATTACTCTAAGATATACGGGTGTGACCATAAACGGCTTGCTCGATGCCCTGTCACACGCATAAAACTCGGACTTTACCGTTTTTGTGCCCTCGTAAACTGAAAGTGAAGAGCAATGACTCTCGACTGCAACTTTGCTATTCGAATTTCGACAGGCAATTTTTTTAGGGTTTTATTTTTTAATAAGTTTATATTTTCAATATTATTGTCTTCTTCTTGATAAAGAGTTGTTTTTCATCATTGATTTAGTGGAAAAATTATAAAATGAAACATGTGCAAAAATAAAATAGTAGTTATCTTTAAATAGCTACGTTAAAAAGTATAATAAATCTACGTTTAGTCTTAGACTAAAAGGATAATTTTCGTTTGCTAATGTTATAATGACACCATTTATAAACGAACTTAGGGGTTTAGATCTCATAAAAATAAATTCAAATGAAACCCTAGGGTCTGTCTGTCAAAAAATTAAGTATAAAACCCTTAACCTCAGCTAAATGAGGCTTGGTTTAATAGCTAAAAGATACAAATGTAGCCGTTATACATAAAATTGCAATAATTTTATTTAAATTCTGAGCTTTTCATTTTCAGGACAGTCCACAGGGGCTAATGTAATTAAGTACGATGAACTAGCCAACTAAAAGTGATGGGACACGTTGTTTAAGTATCGAATATCGATAGTTTTCGTTAGAATAGATTTTAAGGTTTATAAACGGCATTAGAATTCCGGCATTGATGTAAAATAAAAAATGACCAATCTTGTGTAGCATCGGTTTTAAAAACATTCAACTCACATTCACAAAAAACACCCAGACCAAGAATAGCCATTCGTGCATCACACGAATACCAACCAATACTTTTTGTTCCAAAAAGTTATATTTAACATCACCTTTTAAAATAAGTGTCTTTTCCAAATTACTCAAAAGAACTTACTAATTTTACTGTCAATTTTCTACTCTTTTAGCTTTTTTGTCTTACTTAAAATTTGTATTTGTCGTAACTGTTTCGATAAACTCTCTAAAAGGGTACATCACTACGTTAGCCACCAGTCATCAACTATATGAAGTATTTTAACACCAGTCTATTTTATTTTAATTTAACACGACGGAAGAGGAAACTCTAATCTCGTGGTAAGACAGTTCAGGTCAAAACTAATTGTTTATGAAATACGTACTAAAATTATTGATATTGTTCCACAATTTTCATACAGCGCCATCTAGTCTCTAACTAAGATTATTTACTAGATAGCTAGAAAAATATACTTTCATATTATAAATAAATTACACCTCAATGACTGCTCATAACACAAATATTTTGTCCTGGGTGGGAATCGAATACACGCCCTCTTTTATACCAGTCAGGGCCACCATCCTCTAGAGTCTAGACCAAGTGGCCAATTCGAAGAAAAGGCAATGTTTTTCATTTGCATGTGTGCCTATAACGCAGAACTAATTGTGAATAAATAAACTTCCTCGTCAGGCAAATGCATGTTACTTTACAAAGCGCAAAAACACTTATGTTCAGGGATATGGGGATGAAATTTTAATGTACATAATAAATAGTTATATATATAATAAATAGTTATATATATAATAAATAGTTATGTACTTATATGTATAAATAGTTTATTTTACAAATGAGTAAAATACATATGTTTTGTGCTGCTCATAGAGGTATTTAGCCTACTGCTATCACGCTGGCCAGACGGGTTGATAGAGTGTTGGCATCTGGCAGGAGCTAGATGCGAGAAGCCGAAAATCGATCTCAGTGGCGTGCATTTGGAGAGGCCTATGTCCAGCAGTGGACTGCGATAGGCTGATGATGATGAAAATACATATTTTCCTTACATAGTGAAAAATTATATAATTTTTTTCTTAAGCCACCCTGAAAAGGAACGTCGAAACAAACTTGACTGGGGTCATCGCCTTTCATCAAAGTCCAAGCCCAATCTGGTATAGCATCACAGTATTTCGTTACTTGAAGATGTGTCACATACTTTTAATTGTATTCTATTATTTTTAATTGTATGAAGTTAAAGTTATTGTATGTACAATAAACTTTTGTATCCAAAGGGTAAAATGGAAACCTTGTTACCAAGACTTCATTAGTTGCTCTGATCATCCGTCTATCACCAGGGTATTGGGCCATATAGCTACAATAGTGATTTTTTTACAGATTATTATTTCCATTGTCCCATTAATAGTAAAATTTAAGTCTGGTTTAAGCAACGGTGGTTTAGTCATTAAGCGCCAAATGATAAATTTTAGATGGTTTTTCACATATTATCACTGAACCCTGAGTATTGTGATTCCAATATGTACTTGACCGGTTTTTAAGGCTTGATAAGCATTGTTGATATGGTTTTTTTTTTATTACATACTGCTATCGCTGCGTTTTTAACTCAGTATCGCTGTTTTTTGCATGTACTTATTTTGCAATTGAGCCATGTTAAGATTTATATAATAGTTTCTAAGAAATATTGTATGGTTTCGCAAGTATTATTTGCCGCAATTTTTACTAATCATTAGTATTTGAGTAATTAAGCTTGAAAAAGTCTGACAGCCAGTCTAACCAAGAGTTATCGTGTTGCCCAGGTAACTGGGTTGAGGAGGTCAGATAGGCAGTCGCTCCTTGTAAAACACTGGTACTTAGCTGAAACCGGTTGGACTGGTAGCCGACCCCAACATAGTTGGGAAAAGGCTAGGCCAATGATGATTAGTATTTGAGTAATTTAAAAATTCTTCTCCTTGAAACAAAACAGATAAGTGGTAAAACTCAACGTGCCAAAACTCATCGCTTCTGGAAGAAATATTGTATTTCTTTTCCAACAATATTCTACCCCTTAATTGATCGGACATGTTTTTTTTTTATACCTACATACTACATAATGCAGTACATACTTACCCCCCTTTTTTCAAGTCGGTTAAAAACTAACCAATTCAGCAAAGGTCGAGATCACTAAACTTTCATTATACGCAACCAAGTTAAAGTTCAAATTAAGTTGGCAAAACTTACGCCCAACGTAAGCTAACACAGGTTAACTTAGATTTATGTTAGTTACCGAGTGGATTGGACAAGAAACTTGTGTGGTACATTGTACGTATGTTTGGAATGGGTTTTATCGGTGCTTCGGGTTAATGATCTGGTGTGACGTCAGATTGGTGGTAGAGGTTGACGTTTGTACTAAATAGGGTAATAAGTGACATGAGTATGTTGTCTTTACTGTGATTTTTAAGTGAGTATATATTTTAATAGCTGTTGCCCGCGACTTCGTCCGCGTGGTTAGAAGATATAAGTTATGATTTATATCTGCCCTGTTTTTTTCACATTTTCCATTGTTTCTTCGCTCCTATTAGTAACAGCGTGATAGTTTATAGCCTAAAACTTTTCTCGATGAATGGTCCATTCAACACAAAAAGAATTTTTCAATTTGAAACAGTAGTTCCTGAGATTAGCGCGTTCAAACAAACAAACAAACAAACACACTCTTCAGCTTTATATATTAGTATACTTCCTGAGATTAGCGCGTTCAAACAAACAAACACAGAGTGTGTGTCAGCTTTATATATTAGTATATAGATATAGATGGGCAAAGAAGATTTTTTCGATTAAGTATAATATCTTGGCCACGATTTTTTGACAACCTGTTTTTAATATATTTCTAACAAACTTTTGATATAAGATAATCTTCATCCATTAGTAACCGGTCAAGTGCATGTCGATCTCGGCGCAATCAGTGTTCTGTACAAACAAAGAAAAGAATGAGTGTAGTGAATATTTTTACTATTTTTTTAGGATAGAAAAAACTACTTGTCATTATTGATAGCTTGTTATCATGTAGACTGAAGCAAGCGCTCCGATTGAGCAAATTTTAGTACTTGTCTTATCAAAACAAATACCTCAAACATACCAACAATTATTAACAGGTTCTCAAAATCAAACGGCTGAGAGATCGCAATGTGTCTGCCGAATCGGTGAATCTGTCTGTATTCCTACCTGAATTCACATCTTGTAAACTGCATTGCATAAATACGGAGCAACGTTCGAGGCGCACACACACATACATAATAGCTATTGTGTTACGTTACTTGCTCAATACATAGGTTAGATTCATTACTGTCTGTTGAATCAGAACGGGGCTACTAAATAGTAATGTGCTCCCTTTTCCACTCGTACTTTCCAAATCAGTATGAACAGGGTTTCCCCTTTTATGAAAATCATGATATTTCTTCTCTTCCTTTGGGTTGAGTGGAAGGGAGTATCAGAATTTTACTGACTTTAACTCCACCCAGGTTCCTTCCTTTGCATTTTGTGCACCAGGACTGCGGTAGGCGTTTTGAACCAGTTCTGGGCGTCTTGAACTGGCTGATATGACCATCTGCTAATACCTGCATAGTGAGGCTGACGTCACAGTGGTGATAAATGCTCAAACCTTTCCCTTTATGGGAAGAGGCCTGTACCCAGCCGAGGACCTTCCATAGGCTAGCATTATTATCATGAAATTACGTAATTTGAACAGACAAGTTCTCAATAACAGCTTTACACAATAAATAGTAGTTTTTAACACAAATAAATCCTTGTCGAACTCATTCAATGGCAAGGACCAAGTTTAAACCGCAATCTGTATTAGTCAAATTACCGTTAAGTTAGTTTTCTTTGTGAAAACAAGGCTTCAAGTCAATAAAGTACTGCGATGGCAACTGGTTGGAATCGAATGAGATATTAAAACTTTTTAGTGACGTGCTTAAATGTGTTTGTCTAGAATTGTACTCCTAGAAAAGCTTGCCTGAAGTTAGTGGTATTTGGCTCCTAGTCTACATCTTTAAAAATAACAGAGTAAACAAAAAAACATTACGAAAACAAAAACACACTGACACTGTGGAAAAATAAGTGGGGTATCGTCGGTTTTGATAAGATAGCTAGGAGCAATAAATAAAAAAAAACTTTAATATAATCATCAAAGCTAAAAATACACGGTTACTTGGTTATTTGGGCGCCCTTTTTGCAATCTGGCTCCTTTTTCCAGTCATTGTGATTTGGTATGCCCATCCATTAAAACTCCCTCCAGAAGCGCAGTAGTCTTCTGAAACGTTCGCAGAATTCTTAAAGTGAACTTGATGTACCGAATATTATATACCTAAAACTATTCAACAACCTCAAATCCTTAGATCAATTCTGATTTCCTCAAACCAACAATTTACATTTAAAACCAGCGCAAATTATTCCTTACGAAAATCGCACCTCCAACTATATAGGCAGGTAGAGTCGCTGTAAGACTGAAATTCAATTTCAAAGGCTTTAGACGTTTCTCCTTTCAGTAGGTATTCAGTAGAACCTCTATTTATTTCGAAATCGATAGATTCAGATTTAATAATTCAGTGGGACTTGTTTATCGTGTAAATTTGCTGCGAGTGACAGAGGGTAAGTACTGTCTTGGATTTTGTTGTTTTTTTTTTTATTGTTTGGAAAATGATCGGTTTTTGGAGTACAATTTGTTTCTTTCAGTATTTTTTTTTGGTTTGAAACTAGTTCGCTTGGAAGCTTTATATATCATTTGTCTCATAGCTTGTTTCTTCGTTTGGATTTTTCGGTCTTTTTTCTTTCTTTATATTGCCTGCAAAATTTCAGACTCAGAATTAGAGGCAAAGAGCTTAGTAAGCAAATAAAAATGTTAAAAAAGCGCTTTCTGAATCTTATCGAGATGTGCTACTTACATATTTTTATTATATTTATAGCTAGATCCTATTCGAGTTTAAATCCTTTTAGATAAACCTCCAAAATAAGACTCAGTTAACTCACAACTCACTAAAACCACTATACATAGACCTTCTTTGAATACACATTTTCTCCAATACTTAGTCCAAAATATATTATTCTAAACTGCTCTAACCTACATCACCTACACTTCTTAAACTCGATAAAGTTAGCACGAATTTTGGACAAATTGTAACATCCGCATTACAACGGTTCTAACAAAACTTGAAAGGCAGAACGTTCGCCACCCACTGAATTCTTTATGAGTGCTGTAAATCTAGGCAAATCGTAAATTTTGCAAGCACCCCGCGATCCGACGAAAAGGGCTCAGACCCTTTCTCTGCAGAAATGGATATTAACGTGCTGGAGACCTACTATTGAAAGTCAGTGGGTCGGAAATGACTTCTCGAGTGAGGTGATTTCGAGTTAGGGTATGAGAAATGGTTTTATTCAGAAGCTTGTGTTTTATTATCCATTTGGATTATGTCTATCACTTTTGTTATATTAACAGTGGATATAATGACGATAGAGAAAGGTTATGCCCAATTTGAAGCATTACTTGATACGGGTTTTTATTCTCTAATCTTATGAAAAGATATGCGTTCATGAATAATGTGCTTCTTTTTATTTTCATCTCTTATCTATTTTCTTTTAATCTTCTCTAAAATAATTATTGTTGACAAGCAAAAAAGCGCTAATCTGGAACCTCATACACATCTAATAGTAGTAATGCAGGAAAAACTGTTTTAGCTTCAACTACAAAAAAAAACTGTATAAAAAAAGCATTATTCTCACTAATAACTCACAAAACAATTTTAACCAGTAGTATCCCATTTGTGAAAATGCCAAAGGAATGTCCAAGGTGAGGTGTGGTTTTCTCCCATTTAAAATTACAATTTTGAACATTTGATTGGAGACCTGTCTGGATCCTTAGCAATTGTAACGATATATTTATTTTGGATTATCTAAGAAATGCAAATCTGACGAATTTTCATTTAAACATGATTTTTATAAATGGTTCTAGATTGATTGATGATTGTTGATGATATATGGATCATTTTTAACTAGATATATGATTTATTTCTACTTTATCTGGTATAAGATCTTTGCCCAGCATTGGGACGTTTACAGCCATGTCCTACTGTGTTTTTTTTTTGTGACGTCACGAATCGAACGTTATGTTTCAGCGGAGTAAAATCAGCCAGTATGCCTCACGTGTGTAATCTATTCAGAGGTAAATAAGCTGCAAAACAATAACATCAAATTAAGTTATACACAAAGACCACATAAGAATCTCATCTAACTCTTGAAGCAAATGAAATCTATTAAGAAACTGCGAACAAATGTTATAAGAAAAATGAGAAAATGCCTTCCACATCTTTACAACAAGCAATTTGCAAGAGTCAATTAAAAGGAATGGATCATTATAACGTGGAACCGTTTATGTAAAAGCTTTCACTATTCAGAATGAGTCTGAAACGGCTGTAGTTTTATTTTCAATTCTGTAAAGCCTATCCGAGGCTATTATGCGAGAAATGTAAAATGAGAAATTATAATAGGACCGCCTAGAAAATTATGTGATTCAAAAACTTCTTATAGATTTTTTTTCTTTTATGAATAATGTTAGTTTTATTTTTTTAATTAACCCCCGATGAAAAAAGAGGGTTGTATAACAATCCTCTTTTTGCATTGCTTTAACGTGTCTGTTTGTGGCATCATAGCTCTCGAAAGGATTGAGTGAATTCAAATGTACAGAACATTTGAATTCATCAAAGGTGAAATGTGGTAAGTGGGAAAAGGCAGAATGTGCGAGCTTTGTTTGACACAAGGTACACTGTTTTTCACAAATCTACCTAAAGGACTCAATGGATTCTCTTAGTCGAATAACATTCTATCAAACTGTCGATCTCATATGATTCAGTTAAAGTCATGGATAAGCCTCTTATCCAGCTTTTGTATACGTAATTAGAGGTAGGGGTAGTTCTAACTCCTAGACTGAACAAAGAAATAATACCGCGGTTAGAAGTTAGTAAATATATACGTCTCTATATTTCTTTTTAAACGACTGCCGCAATTCGGAATTACACTTGTGTCGCGAAAGGTTTCACAAAGACACCTAGACTCATGTGCACTATAGAAGCTTAAAATAAAAAAATCGAACAGGAAAAAATGCAATGTAATGTGCGTATAAAAGAAAAACATTTGCACTCATCTCGATCATAAGAAGTACGGAAATTTAAACTTAAAGATTTTGAATTAACTTAAAGAATACCAAAGATTCTATTCAAGTGTCGGATAAACTCCTCTCGGTTTTCTAAGCTGAGGAACATAGACTTATGTATCTTGGAAATCTAAAGGACGTAGTGCTCAAATTTATGGCCAAGAAACTCAACCATCTCTTGTGGACGAAGATGGTTTCTAGTGTGAAAGAGAGACAGCGCTACATAATGTAGAGCATTGTCCCTTTCTCACAACAGCGCTATTCTCATTTTAAAAAGTCGCGGCTGGGCTTTAGCTCCGTCAGCCTCATTGACAACCTCGATTTTGGCAATATGCCCGGTAAAACAGCTCGCTATATCGAATATACTAAATCTATAATTGGGAAATAGAGGTTTATAGGACAGAACCGCGTCCGTATATTATTCTATTGTCTACTTGGCTCTTGTGGATTTAGATTTTAAAGGTATTTTTAGAATTCTTTGCTTACAAGGTTTTATTTTTTCCTTTGTTCGTTATAAAATATTGCAAGTTAAATTTGGCCCACTTAACGGTTTCCGATTGAGATTTTGTATAGTAATATTATGTAGAGTGACAATTCAACTTACATTCAAATTACACAAATAATCTTTGACGTATTTTGGGTTTCCATTTTTTGATACGCTAAAAAGACCCAGATTGTTCAATCCACATTTAACAAATTTTATTCCTTATTCTGTTTTCAAATTCCCTAGCGTTTCTCGAGCACGTTATCTATCATTCCAAACACAAAACACTCACAATTGTGGAAAAGAGTCGTAGCTCTACATCTATTGCTCCATCTCTCTCCCACACCAGAAATAGTGTTACTCTATACCGTAGTACTAGGACTCCCGAGCTATGATATAACAGGTCATTATATGAACAATTTGGGGCAACATCTGAACTGACCTTTGTTCCTCTGTTTCAGAAACTTCGTGAAATACATTCCGAATAGCATACGTGAATAAGTTGCAGTGTGGACAACTGAATATGTAACCTCTGAACCGTTTCTAATGGAACATGCCGGTGCATGTTCCATTTTTTTTTCCATGTTCAAATTGTATATTTATTTTTAGGTATAAAATAAACCAAATATAAAAAAATAGCTGGTCAAATATTAGTCGTACTTGCTAAGGGTTTCCTATCATCATCCTCACATTATTAACTATGTTTGGGCCGGCTTCCAGTCTAACCAGACAATGTTTCACAAGTAGCGCCTGAATATCTGACCTGGACAACCCTGAGGATTTCGAATAAATAGGCTTAAGAAAAACAAATCGGTTGTGTGGCTGATAAACTTGTTTGTAATAATCCGTCAAAGGATCGTGGACCAAAAATAGTAAGTAACATATTAATGCACTCCTAGAGATGACAACATATTGAACAACAGCAGACGAAAATCAACCATAGAAAAAAAACAAGAACAAGTATTTTTGGAAGCGTAAAATCTTTAACTCCCAACTGCAACAATATTCTCTAAGAGATGGTGCTTAATGTACGAAGCAATTAACTTAGAATTTACTGAGAAACAGAAATAGAAATCTCCGAAACGAATCTAGATTTGATTACATACCCATTACTTAGACAGTATGAGTAATGCCTTAAATAGGAAAGATTTAATAACACTAATAAGTTATTCATAGAATTAATTAAAGTCTACGTCTTTGATAGAATTTCAATGTGTTTCTAGAAATTTCATTTAGCATAACGGTTGAGTGTTGAATTTTGCTTAATTGAATTTGTATGGTTGGTGAAATCTGCGCTGCTCTGGTGTTGTGCAGTCATTGATATGTGACACTTGTATATAGTTTTAATGTTTTAATTTTTTGAATATTCTAGCTGCACCCCGTTAAAGCTGAGGGATGTAGTAGCCTGTTACCGAGGTCCCGGTACATGAAGGGCAAAAGAAGGTACATGGGTGAGTTTTAGGCAGTAGGAGTGTGACCGAAAGAAAAAGGGACGTAGTAGCATTTTTGATCAAGTTATCGGGTTACCGTAGCCCCGGGACACAAAGGGCAAGAGAAGGAACATGGGTGAGTTTTCGTCAGTTAAAGTCCGACTCACGCCCTTTCTTTTCACCCAAAGTGGGAGTTATTTGATGCTTTCTCATCCGAAAAAAAAGGTAGATGATAATATTTTCTGATGATATTTTCTTTTACTGTTTGTCAGTGCTGTCTTTAAATATTTATAAGGTAAAGAGTACTAATTAGACTTGCAACATGAGTTTGGACTGACAGTCAGGATAATTTAGTTATTAAGTTGGACTATTTCTTGGAATTCCAGAAGATAAGACGACCGAGTTTTTTAGGATTCCTTACCCAAATGGGAAAACAGAATCCTAGTACTGAGGCTCCGTTGTCGGTCTGACTAATTTGGCCGTTTGTCTATCTGTCTCTCCCGCTGCCAAAAGATGGTATATGACGAACCATTATAGCTAGACACTTGAAAGATATTGCATAAGTATATTTTATTAATAAAAATTAAAGGAGAGGTTATGCAATGTTTGGTAGATACAAAAAAAGTAGTGGTTGTCAATCGTTTTTTTTATTGTGTTTTCATATATCCTTTTTGTACAGAACCTTCATTGTGTCCTTTACCGGTTTTTTTAAAGACGTAATCAATATGAACATTATTTTGCAAAAAAATGAGAGGCAAAAAAGAAACAACGCAGGCTTGTAGTTTGCATTCTGATGAAGGCTGGATTGATTCCGAGAAAATGTTTTTAATGAAAAGAAAATGGTTGCATACATTTTATGGAACTGGAAATATCAGACGAGTTCGAAAGAAAGGATCCTACAATAAGGTTTTTAATTATGTATTTGACTAAAGAATATATCAGGCACATTGAATTTATTCGAAAATCGGTTTTTTTAAAAGGACTCGTCTGTTTTAGGTTTTCTGATCCAACTCAACCCTATTTTTCGTCGATCTGTCACCAGGCTGAATCTCATGAACCGCAATGATGACAGTCGAAGATGAATTTAAAAAAAAAACTACTTTAACAACAAATAAAAATTGAGGCTAAGTAGCAGTTTGAACGGTTATAAATTTGATGGGTGACCTATGGTGTTGTTGTAAGATATATTTTTAACAACCAACGCCTCATTATCTAAACATTATACACAATTGCATTACAATTGACGGAGCAATTCCATTTGTTCTTAAAAGACATCCCTTGTTACGTATTCACCAAGGAGGCGAAGCAAAGAGACGCAATTTCAAAACACAAAATTACGAATTAATTCATCAATTAAATCCACGTTCATTTCAGCAGGTAAGCAATCAAAGATTGAGTTTGTATCCTTCAAAAATAAATCAAATTATGCCTACAGCTAAACCTTTTAAAAGCTTCATCAATTCCATTGAATTACTCAAGTGTGCCTTTTCAATTAATAGTCGCTTCTTTCCATTCACCTCTCGTTACGATACTCGAAAAATCTAACTTGGCCTATGATAAGCCATGTTTGATACATGTTAAGGGGTCTACGTTGTTTGGTCCTCTTCGCACAGAACCAGACTATTGGTTTTCTAAACTAAATATTAAAATAATTTAGTTCAGTTTCCTAAAATTCTTGGAGAGACTTTTGATTCAATGGTAAAAGGAAATAAATGACGGATGGTATTGTTTTAAGTAGTAAAATACATAAGTATCAATTGAATTGTGACTAAGCTATTCTATAATTAGTATTCAGCAATATACGAAACATGTTTGTCAGTTGACTAGTACTCAAAGTACAAGTAAGTAATAACAGTAATGAAACTACTTTTACGGATTTTATCGAGGTTTAATTTTTGATTTTAGTTCCCGACGTTTCGAAACCTTTGCAAGTATCATGGTCACGGGCAGACTGAGATGGCGTTCGTCTTGACAGAAGATGTTGCTCGTACTACCTTCATATTTTAATTAATTATTTGTGGTCCGACCTACGCAGTATGAGCTCACTGTGTCTTGATGTCTTGCAGCGCTGCTCTTGAGTTTGGCCTTGAGTTTATTTATTATTGGATCCCAAGTAGGTGATATCTTCCGTAAAAGTAGTTTCATTTCAATGTCTAACATTCGCGTAAACCTAAGAAACCACTCATTACAGTAATTTAAGACTAGATGGCGTTGTTTGAAAGATGTGGAATTATTATTTTGTGAAAAAATTTAAATTATCCCAACTGTACCTAATTCGTGGAAAATAATCTTTCTGAACAATGGTTAACAAAACTATTTAAGTAACAAACGTGTCCCGACAACTTTTAGAGTCGTTTTAACGCGACTTTGTAACCATACGACATTAATGGTGGTTAATGTGAAACCCTGAGTAGGGGCACCAGAATTTCTGAAGAAAATCAGATATTTGAGGACTATCTACGCTTAATTGTGAAAGGAAATGTTCCTGGTTCTACTTTACAATTGCAATTGAACACTCTAGGTGTTCAATTGCAATTTAACGTTGGTGTAAATATTCGTCGCTTTTTGCTGTTTAGACCTCTTATATGTTTGACGAAATGTGAAATAAAAACTTTCGTTGGATTATCGAGTTAAGTATTAAAAACGGCAAGCGCAGTTCAATCGGTTTTTATGTTCAGAGGCAAAATTTGAATCATTTTTTGACTTTCTAATTTTATTGTAACAGTAGCTAAAATCAGTCTTTGTCTAGGAAATTTACTCTCAAATCCTTATCCATGGTAACCCTACTCTCTAAGGGTTAGCCCTTGGGAGACATTACCGGTAACGATAATTGTTGTCCCACATTCCACAGATTTCGTGGTCACGTCCGTGTTTCCTCACATAGTGATTGTTAAGTAAGGTTTTAGACAGCTTTAAATATAATTGACACAATTAAAAATTAATAGGTATTAAAACACATCAGTTGAGGCACCTAAATAAAAAGGTTTCATGTCTATACTATACCGCTATCGCTATAAGACTGTAGCATTTGTAGAAGCGACAAGGGAAAAACAGACTACAAATCATAGATCTTTTTTTACTGGATGTGAAGCCATAAAATACCTTCTCCCACTTTGGGTTGAACGGAAGAGAGTGTCAGACTTCTACTGACTAAAACCCACCCATGTCCTTCCTTTGCCCGTTCATGTACAGGGGCTACAGTTACCATTTCGGACAATTCCGCTGCCCTGGAAGGGCATAACACAGATCTGCACCTCTTTTTTCCAACTGCTACGCCGTATTACTAACGCCATCTTTGACAGAATATTTTAAAGAAAACACAATTGAAGAGCAATAAAATATTTTATTAAACCGAAAACTGATATATACATATTTACAAGGTCAAAAAAACAATCACAATTGAAATACAAAACAAGTGACTCACTACTAGATATCAATTCAATGATATAGGTTAAAGGAAGCACAGTAAATATGAGTAAGTACGAGATGTAATAAAAATAAAAATTACATACATATAAGCAGGTTTATTTTATTCGTTCGTGACATAGTTCTATCGAATCCAACCGCTAGGCCGCTAGTTTCGGGTCTAGGGCATCAATTCGAATGAAGGATAATTTTTGAATTCGATTTGTCATGCTATTTAAAAATAGGCGTCTCCCATTCTGAGTGTCGCAGTTCACAAACATTAAAATCACGTGAATCAGTCTCGAATCAGAAAAAGTATTTGTGGATTACACAAATATTTGTCCTACGCGAGAAACACACCCACGCCATAAGGAGCACAGTGGGTTTGGCGTGGAGACCACTCGGCTATCCGTGCAATCCCACTGATCCTCAACTTTAAACTGGAATATCTATCTATTTTATTTCGCTTGACGTCAGTATATCTATTTTTATATTTGAGAATAGAATCAGGCTTCCCTATTTCAATGTCCAAATGCTGGCAACTAAAGCCTTGACACTGGCATTTTGTGAGCGTGTGCTATTTCGAGACAGCCTATTTTCCAGTATTCAACTAGTGGGTAAGGCTAGGACTGAATGGAGACGAAATATATAAGAATTTTAGGCTGTAATAAAATTTCGATTAGCATAACAAAAAAGTTTTCAACGGGTGAAGAGATATTAAAAAATACTTGGCGAACGAAAAATTGAAGATTTTGTTGCAAGACAAGTGAATGAGTGGCAGAAAAACGGGGTCATGTATCATCATGAAAAATATTTAAGTTTTTTTATAGACAGCTGTAATGTCATGCTTTTATTTCGATTAAAGCTATTATTATACTATATTAAACTATTAAGATGCAATAAATTGATTCAATATGATTGGGTACAATATCGAACATCACTTCCAATCTATTGAATATACTGTCCGTCACACAAAGAGGAAAACCTGTCAAAATCTTCATCATAGCGCTGAGAGAGAGTATAATGCAGTTGTAGAAGAAGAAACCTCACTTTACGCCATATAGTACGCTATCACTCCTCCACGCCAGCAATAATAATAACTTCAAGTCGTGGCTAAAAACCCTCACTTTTCTATTCAAATTTTTTATCAAACTCGTTGTGTGCTAACACCTTTACATAACGACAGGAAAGACTTTCTTTTTCAAACCCTACACAATTCAATTGTGTACGATCCGTTCGTTTAAAAAAAGAATCCAAACAGCCAGTCATTGGGATTTCAGGGCATTGTTCGTACGGGAATCGAATTTGTTGTTCTACTGAACTCTTGTTCAATTTCGGGAATCAGTCAATGAATATCTCAACGCATCGATGGATAAAAGGCAGAACCGCTGAGTAGTAATCCGAATATTATTATGAAGAAGTCTTTGAAACATGTGCATCTGGAAAATGAGAAAGCATTACTTTTTAATTCTAGTGATATTTAGTGGTTTCTTAGGTTTACGCGAATGTTAGACATTGAAATGAAACGACTTTTACGGATTTTATCGCGGTTTAATTTTTGGTTTTAGTTCCCGACGTTTCGACACCTTTGCAGGTATCATGGTCACGGGCAGACTGAGATGGTGTTCGTCTTGACAGAAGATGTTGCTCGTTCTACCTTCATATTTTTAATTAATTATTTATGGTCCGACCTACGCAGTATGAGCTCACTGTGTCGTGATGTCTTGCAGCGCTGCTCTTGGGTTTAGCCTTGAGTTTTTGTATTATTGGGTCCCAAGTAGGTGATATCTTCCAGCCATCTTCTCTATTGAAATTAGGGTGTTTTTTAATCTCAATAGCCTCGCGAAACATCCTTGGTAGGAATTTGGATTCTTTAGCGAGGATCTGTGGTTGATCAAATCTAATATAATGGCTGGAGCCTTCAGCATGTTCGGCGACTGCAGACTTCGTTGAGCGTGGTAAGACTGGAGATGGTAAGGACTTATTAGCCAGTCCTTACCATCTGTCAAGTGTCACATACCTCTACAAGATGCAGGAGTATACAAACTAGATTGTGACTGCGGCCTCTCTTATATCGGTCAAACTAAACGAAGCATAGGGACCCGCGTAAAAGAACACATAGCTGACGTCAAACACCGCCGCTCAACGAAGTCTGCAGTCGCCGAACATGCTGAAGGCTCCAGCCATTATATTAGATTTGATCAACCACAGATCCTCGCTAAAGAATCCAAATTCCTACCAAGGATGTTTCGCGAGGCTATTGAGATTAAAAAACACCCTAATTTCAATAGAGAAGATGGCTGGAAGATATCACCTACTTGGGACCCAATAATACAAAAACTCAAGGCTAAACCCAAGAGCAGCGCTGCAAGACATCACGACACAGTGAGCTCATACTGCGTAGGTCGGACCATAAATAATTAATTAAAAATATGAAGGTAGAACGAGCAACATCTTCTGTCAAGACGAACACCATCTCAGTCTGCCCGTGACCATGATACCTGCAAAGGTGTCGAAACGTCGGGAACTAAAACCAAAAATTAAACCGCGATAAAATCCGTAAAAGTCGTTTCATTTCAATGTCTAGTGATATTCCTTAAAGTTTCACTTTTTTACCGCAGGTAAGATAGGTGCAATCCTGTTCTATTCAACCCTAGTCATGTTATCTAATAATATACTTTCATCCATCGACATCCTAGTTTTTTTTGAGACAGGTATGAAAATGTCTGAGAATGATTTCTAAATACGAGGTGCAGATTCTATCAAAATACAGGCAAAGTAAAAATATGATTTTTTCAAGGATATATGTTCCTTTTTTGATTATTGTAAGATACCGCTGTGAAACGGTGACGGAAAATATTGTGATGAATACATACCTAACTCTCCACGAATGTTTATCGTTCCATGTGATTAAAAGCTCAATAAAAGCGGGAAACACAAAAGCTATGAAGCCCAAGAAAAAGTGTCCAAGCTGAAAAATTAAAATTAATGATTGCCGAGTGATGGCTGTTTAGGCAGATCTGGACGAGCGTCTCGTAGATAGTCTTAAGAGCTGATGGTGCTCCACGGTCGGCGTGCGATATAAATATACATATTTTTAAGTACATGGTAGTTTTTTTAGGGGTAAATGTTTAGAACTTTAATAATATGAATACTTACAAACACCATAATTGGAATAAGATTAGGAAATAATAACGATACCCCTGTTACAATTATTGCCATAATAACACGATAGAATCTTTCCCATAAAACGAGTTTCCTGAAAATGGAAAGGGCGGTAATTAGTCCCCACTCTAATCTAAGGCTATTGGATATGTAAGAAAAAGCCTGTAGGAAAACCTGCCTGCAAGATGGCGTTTGGAGAAGTGCAACCGCACTTCTCAAACGCTATCTTAGTTGGGGACTTCGCTTCAGCGTCAGGTTATAATTCTGAATCCACTTCACTCAATCATTGATACAGTATAACAATAATATCTATACTAATCTATAAAGCTGAAGAGTTTGTTTGTTTGAACGCGCTAATCTCAGGAACTACTGGTCCAAATTGAAAAATTCTTTTTGTGTCGAATAGAACATTCATTGAGGAAGGCTTTAGGCTATAAATCATCACGCTGCGACTAACAGGGGCGAAGATACAATGGAAAATATGAAAAGTCAGGGCAGGTATAAATCATAACTTATATCTTCTACCCACGAAGACGAAGTCGCGGGCAACAGCTAGTTGTTAATATACCTAAAAACAACACTGGTGTTTGGAGCTAAATTACAATGAAGATGAAATCATTTACCTTTTATGCTGCCTGCCGATGTAAAACCATATAATTCTAAACGGTACCCAGAATGTGACAGCGAATGTGGTACAGAGCATCATCATTAACAAACACTGGAGGACAGTCGTAAATCTGTAAAGGAGGAATTAAAATATGACTCAGAAAAGCCACCTCAGATATACCATAAGGTGAGGATAATAATAATGATAATCAAGGACAATTTTCAAAAACTTGAAAGCAATATTATAAATCAGAATCAGAAACAAAAAAGAAATAATCGAGATTTTTATAGAAATAGGCATAAATATTAGCCAGGTAAGATAATGGTATATGGACCAGAGTGATGATAACATGGAAGCAAAGACTGCGCCATAACAAACATAATCTATACTTCTATACTAATATATAAAGCTGAAGAGTTTGTTTGTTTGTTTGAACGCGCTAATCTCAGGAACTACTGGTCCAAATTGAAAAAATATTTTTGTGTTGAATAGACCATTCATCGAGGAAGGCTTTAGGCTATAAACTATCACGCTGCGACTAATAGGAGCTAAGATACAATGGAAAATGTGAAAAAAAACCGGGCAGGTATACCTAAATTATGACTTATACCTTCTACCCACGGGGACGAAGTCGCGGGCAACAGCTAGTATAATATAAATAAGTAGCAAGAATAGGATTGACACAGTACCCGTGGAGATGGATGAGATCCATGGGAATTTCCCTGCTTACAATAAAAAGAGAACAGA
Organism: Trichoplusia ni; assembly: GCF_003590095.1. NCBI lineage: Eukaryota > Metazoa > Arthropoda > Insecta > Lepidoptera > Noctuidae > Trichoplusia > Trichoplusia ni. Next base: position 4,218,495 of record NC_039501.1, read on the forward strand.
ATGGGACGGACAAGAGACCTATGCTACTTTTATAAAACCTTGTGAGATGAACAGGAACGTACTTGAATACATAGTTTTATCTGTAATACTTACTGATCAATTGGCATGTGGACAGTTATGGGGCTTCTGCATTCCTCGCCCCATCCCCAATATCCAAAGAATCCAGTGAGGCTTACCAATATTATAACTATGAGCATGCCTAAAATTTAAAAGAGGTTTTATTAACATTAATTAGTGATATGAACGTTATACTGCCAAGTCGAAGGTCGTTGGTTCAAATCACGGCACTAAAAAATATCGAACTAATCATCGATCGAGCATCACTAAGTATTTATCACTTAAGGGAAGCGGCAAACTTTTACCCGTGTCCAATTTTAATTTGACCAGCATAGTAAAGACTTACCCCATCTCAGGGCTGTGCGAAAATACCTCGGTTTCCTCATATTATTCTCGATAGGCAAAGCTACTGGTACCCCACTGGTGCAATACAAGCATATGCCGCAGAACCTCACGAAGCCTCGCATGTCCTTCCAGACCGGACGGTGACGGATGTTACTAACTGAACGCATACTGTAGTAGAGTGTTGTTAAAACAGATAGTGCTGGAAAAATACATTTTTATAAAAAAACAGATGATTACTCAAAAAAAAAAGAAGTGATACTTTTAGGGCTTCTTACTCAAAGGGTAAGAGCGGAACTCCATTACTAAACTTAACTCATCATTTCAAAGCGCAGTTTCAATAAATAATTTATATTTAATCAAGAATGGTTTAGAATTTGGATGGATTTAGAATATATCAAGAAATTAGTACTGTCTCTATACAATAATTGAGAATCGTGAAGCTTAAATGATCCAACGGTTCACAAACCGATCATCCTGACGAAAGTAAAAAAAAAACTAGTACTAAACTAGTACTCTAGTAAATAGAAAATCATTTTACCAATAAATATATCAGCTAACATCGAGAACGGCGCCAAGAACTTGAGGCTCCTTATCATACAGAGTAAAAGTAGAATTGGAGATGCTGCTAGAATGTAGAGCCTGATGCTGTTAACATATTCCATTTGAAATTCCGCGGGCAGACCTTCCACAACCTAGAAATTTTCAGAAGTGGCTCTGACTTAAACGAAGGTAGTGTTTGATTCTCATACAGGACAAATGCTTGTCTGATATGAACCATCATTGCTTGCATGTTTGGGAGACATTAATACTAGCTGACCCAGCAAACGTTGTTTTGCATAATAAATTATTTCTAGTTGTATGTATTTTTAATGGCACATTATAAAAAAATAAAAACAAAAAAGTTCGTCCAAAAAAAAAAATTTTGTGTGTTAAAACTTGTCACTTGAAAAATAGATGTTGTTCTATTCTCAGACTTATCCAATATGTATACAAAAGTTCATAAAAATCGGTCGGACCGTTTCGGAGGAGTACGGTAACTAACAACAAGATAGATGTAGTCACAATATCCGCCTAAAAACAATTTATTTGTATGTTCTTTGTGTATTAATATTTTTTTACGTACATTTTTCAAAGTATGCGCAATCATGATTTGATAAACGCAGCATGTTCCACACATAAACAAAAAGATCGACGAATCCACAGTGTACCTGAAACGAAGAAAAACCCAATGACATCAACCCATCATCATCATCATCAGTTCCCAACTATGTTGGGGTTGGTTTCCAGTCTAACAGTGTGTAGTGTGTACAACGAGCGACTGCCTATCTGACCTCCTCAACCCAGTCACCTGGGCAACACGATACCCCTTAGTTAGACAGGTTGTTAGACTTTCAAGCTTCTGTAGCTGTAACGACTTTCAAAGATGTAGGAATAACAGCCGGGTCCCACAATTTAACGTGCTTTCCGAAACAATGGATACAATTAAATAATATACTAAGAAGTTCACGCATAGAAACGCAAAAACTGTGTTTTACCTGAATACTTTGCTATGTCTTCTGAAAGATCGAAATGGACCTGTGGCGAGAGTGACTTCTGCCAAATCAGGGTAGGATAATTTAGATATCTTCAATCGTCTGTACATTGTATGTGCCGATTTACCTAACATCTGTAAATAACGAAAGAAAATCAGAATTCCTATGGAATAGAAGATTAAATATCAAAATACGGAAAAAATACACATCACAGTAACATTATTTCATACTAAGACTGGTTATTTCAGAATATAATATGAGTTTTCAGCTGTGACAGGTCAAGTTATAATAGTCGGGACCTACGGCTTCAATAATATGAACTTCAAAGCACGGAACCATAGACACACTTTCTGACTTTAGGCTCCTATAAGCATTTTTCAGAAAACCCAAGATTTTGAGTAAAGCAGTCGCATTTACAGCCAGAAAACCAACGGTACCTACACATAATCTTTAAATTTTAAACAAACTAATATGTGGTACTTACAGCCATCGCATTGTATAGAATGAAACCAATTATAAAGGTTGAAACCAAAGAGGCCCATAGTCCTCCATACATGTAGGCCTCATGCATGCTCAGTACGCCGGCGCCAAGACTTCCCTTTATCACATGGGCAATGGACTCCAGCAAACTGAAGATACATAAAATACAAGAGTGGTTATACTGCCGGCGATGATATTCCACTTCTGGTAACTGGGCTTCGCAATGTATTGCAATTATCACGCTGGTTTTTGCATCGTCATTTTTGAAGCTCTAGTTAGCTTTGAGCGTAATATTTAAAGGAGTTAATAAATAAAATACGTCTTTATCCAAATAGAGAGGTGTCCTGAAGTTTACATTATTCTTATATAATGTAAAAACAATATTATCATGTTACCAAAATAGGGGTGTGTTATTTTTAGCAATGGATTTTTTTTATATTCCTACCACAAAATAACTGAACCAAGAGTTCAAAGGTTACAAAACCTTGATATAATGATGTCAATAATAAGTCTCAGTACAAAACCATGTTCATAATTCAATGCCCTCATAAGACATTGGTACGGATTCAGAGAAAATTTTCAACCAACATTTCCATACATCAATATCTTTATTATTTAACGCTCAGAAAGCGCTACGAAGAGCTTTCTTGTCGTGCGCTGGTCTGCGTCATCTGTCGGACTTGAATAAAGTGTCTCAATAAAAGCGCCCATGTAGCTAATTGTAGCATTAGCTCACTAGATGTCGCTATAAGGCGTGACAAACACAATGGACAAATTGTGTTCTCAAACTCTTGGTTAGGGTCTTCGATATCTTAATAGAGTATTTGACTAAAAAAACCTAAGTAGTCCGTCAGATAGGTTTTTCAAAAATATTGACTACGTCTTTTTCATTTTATCACATTCAAAACTTAGGAAGATTAAAAGTACTTAAGATTATGAAATATTATGGTAGTGGAGGCTAGTATAGAGGGTACTAGGATTGACATCACTCGAAATTTTATTTCACTGTTTCCCCTTCATTTGTTTGCGAGATAAAAGAAAAATACGTATCCAATATTTTTTGAAAATATGTCTGTCGTACTTAAACAGATTTATTTTTATCAAATGCCCAAATGGTAATCAAACTGGCGCGTAGAGCCAGAAAGAAATCTTTGTTCCAAGTCGTTAGGTATAAATTCGTCAATTGTGTAGAGTCTAAGTATTTATTTACAAATCCTCGTACTTATAACGAGAAATAAATTAAAAATTACTTAGTATTATTCAATTCCCTTCGCTCATCCATGTAGTCGAACTCCGAAGTCTCTGTACCGGGATAATACCGATAGGTGGAACTCTCTCGTTTTACCATATACTGGCTGACCTCTTCCCTGTAAGATTGTAGAGAAGGGCTTATCTATGAACAGAAACATATTACAAGTTAACCAAACGTGAAAGTTTAAATCTAAAAAAAAATCTTTAAATTTTCTATAATACTACAAAATTGGCAAAAGGTGCACTCTGAAATCAACGCATGCATTCGGACGGGATTAAAATAAAACATAATCAAGTGTTTTATTTTGGAGCATTAATGAACGGCGTTGCCGAAGCAAAACTTGATTGTAAGTAAGCAAACCTAAAAGGCAGGATTGTCAAGGAGTTGCAGAATAGGAAATTGTGAAAGGTTTAGGAAATCCCTTTGGTATTTTCCATTGATAATTGCCTTACTAAGAGAAAAGCAAACCGTTTTTATTAATAATTGATAAGTTTCTTACCGAGAGCCTTGATTCCTGTAAAGAGAAATAAGAAAGTATAATGACCAATGTTATTCTAAATGTTGCTGAGATTATATCGGTAAACACCAAAATCGGTTTAGGTATTCAAATACTACGGTGGAATAAATTGTAGATGACAAGAACATCGTTATTGTGTTTTGGTATTGCTGTCTTAATTGTTATCTCTTCTATCATTGTTTTTTTAGTTTACTAATTGGAACAAAGATTACCACTAGTACTTACCGCATCATCTGTGTACGCGTTACCGATAGTATTAATACCAACGGATCTAGAAGTCCCTTCTTGTGTCGCATCTTCATCATACCTCGACTTATTTAAAAAGAAATGAGATATTAGTCAATAATATTCTTTAAAACAAGCTTATTATTTAAACATGGATATAACAACCTTTGATTTCTAACTTATTTTATTGAAAAGACGCTTTTGGGATATTGAAAATGTTTGAATTGCTCCTACATCCTATTTGGCTGTCAATCAAAACTAAGCATGATACTGTAATACCAAAGTCCACTACGATAGCACAGTCGTTCAAAGACAAATAATACCTATCATCAAATGAGACAACAAACTTTCACAAACTGCAAATAAATAAAATAGTGTCAGCAAGATTATAACATACTTGTCTTGGGTCTCTTGTATCTCTTGGGTCCCTTGGATCCCTTGTGTCCCTTGGATCCCTTGGGTCTCTTGGGTCCCTTGGATCCCTTGGGTCTCTTGGATAATTTGGCTCAGACATTTTCCTACCTCAAATTTTAATCTAAATTATAACGACATCAAGGCAGTTGGACATTTTGGTATTGATTCAAAATTAGTATTTATAGAGTACACTAAAAGAAAAGGCACTGAACTGTTTGGCACTGGCAGGCACCAGGCACTGTTTGGATCTAGATAATATGCAAAGCACAACAAATTTGTTGAAATTGTACTCTTTATGTACAAAGACTCATATTATGTCAAATAGATATTGTTTGGACATAAGTGACTTTTTAAATCTCTATGGCAAACAAGTTTGATACTCTTTTGAAATAAACAAAGTTATGCTACAAAATGTGAGGACTGGATATCTTATGTGCAGCAAATATCAGTTTATAAAATGTAAATGAAACATCATTTGACCCATTGAAGTTAATTTTTATTTAACATTGATTTTTAGTATCTTTCGGCTTGTCATCCTCTGTCAACGTCTCACCCCTGGTACTAGGGTTTCCTTCAGCAGCATTGTCACCGTCACAAGAGGTGCTATCCGCGCATGAATCCTTTTCATTGTCACAACCTTCAAATTCCTTACCCTTGGTTTCCGCACCCCATTCGCAAGAGTTAGTACCTGGCTTGTCTTGTCTCAAATCGTCTGAAATTCTTAAAAGAGTTTTTACTAAAGGCGATTTAAGCAGTTCACTTTCTAGTCTGTCCTTCTGCAAGTCTATCCTATTGTCATTTCTGTCGTCTAGCCTGTTTTCATCATTTCGGTCATTATTCCTATCATCATAATCGCCCCTATTATTTCCCCTGTTCCTTCCCCTATTTTCATTGGTCCTATAGTTTCCCCTGTTTTCATAATCTCCCCTGTTGTTGTTGTTATAACTGTTATCGCCTCTATAATTTCCGCTATTATCATTGTCACCTCTGTTATTTTCTCTGTAGTCATTATCACCCCTGTTGTTTCCCCTGTTGTTGCTTCTATAGTTTCCCCTGTTTTCACTGTCGCCTCTGTTGTTGCTATTGTAATCGTTGTCACCCCTGTTGTTGCTATTGTAATCATTGTCCCCCCTGTTGTTGCTATTGTAATCATTGTCACCCCTGTTGTTGCTGTTATAGTCATTATCTCCCCTGTTGTTGCTATTGTAATTATTATCTCCCCTATTGCTGTTATTGTCTCCCCTGTTGTTGCTTCTATAGTTTCCTCTGTTTTCACTGTCTCCTCTGTTGTAGTTGCTATCACCCCTATTGTTGCTTCTGTAGTTTCCTCTGTTATTACTATCCCCCCTGTTGCTGCTTCTGTAGTTTCCACGGTTTTCATTATCTCCTCTGTTGTTGCTATTGTAGTCATTATCTCCCCTGTTGTTGCTATTGTAGTCATTGTCTCCCCTGTTGTTGCTATTGTAATTGTTATCTCCCCTGTTGTTGCTTCTGTAGTTTCCACGGTTTTCGTTATCTCCTCTGTTATTGCTGTTGTAATTGTTATCGGCCCTGTTATTGCTGTCGTAATTGCTAAGTGCCCTATTGTTGCTATTATAGTTATCTCCCCTGTTGTTGCTATTGTAGTCATTATCGCCCCTGTTGTTGCTGTTGTAATTGCTGTCTCCCCTGTTGTTGCTGTTGTAGTTACTATCTCCCCTGTTGCTGCTTCTGTAGTTACCCCTGTTGTTGCTTCTATAGTTTCCCCTGTTGTTGCTGTTGTAATCACTGTCACCCCGGTTGTTACTATTGTAGTCATTATCTCCCCTGTTGTTGCTATTATAACTACTATCTCCCCTGTTGCTGCTTCTATAATTTCCTCTGTTGTTACTATTGTAGTCATTATCTCCTCTATTGTTGCTATTGTAATTACTGTCTCCCCTGTTGTTGCTATTGTAATTGCTGTCTCCCCTGTTGTTGCTATTGTAATTATTATCTCCCCTATTGCTGCTTCTGTAGTTACCCCTGTTGTTGCTCCTGGAATTTCCCCTGTTGTTGCTATTGTAATCATTGTCACCCCGGTTGTTACTGTTGTAATCATTATCTCCCCTGTTGTTGCTGTTGTAATTACTGTCTCCCCTGTTGTTGCTGTTGTAATTATTATCTCCCCTGTTGCTGCTTCTAGAATTTCCTCTGTTGTTGCTCCTGGAGTTCCCCCTGTTGTTGCTATTGTAATCATTGTCAGCGCGGTTGTTGCTATTGTAGTCATTATCTCCCCTGTTGTTGCTATTGTAATCATTATCGCCCCTATTGTTGCTTCTGTAGTTTCCCCGGTTTTCCTTATCTCCTCTGTTATTGCTGTTATAATTATTTTCAGCCCTGTTATTGCTGTCGTAGTTGCTAAGTGCCCTATTGTTGCTGTTATAGTTATCTCCCCTGTTGTTACTATTGTAGTCATTATCTCCCCTATTGTTGCTGTTGTAATTACTGTCTCCTCTGTTGCTGCTTCTGTAGTTTCCCCTGTTGTTGCTCCTGGAGTTTCCCCTGTTGTTGCTATTGTAATCATTGTCACCCCTGTTGTTACTATTGTAATCATTATCTCCCCTGTTGTTGCTATTGTAGTCATTATCTCCCCTGTTGTTGCCGTTGTAATTACTGTCTCCTCTGTTGCTGCTTCTGTAGTTACCCCTGCTGTTGCTCCTGGAGTTTCCCCTGTTGTTACTATTGTAATCATTATCTGCCCTGTTGTTGCTGTTGTAATTACTGTCTCCCCTGTTGTTGCTGTTGTAATTATTGTCTCCCCTGTTGCTGCTTCTGTAGTTACCCCTGTTGTTGCTCCTGGAATTTCCTCTGTTGTTGCTATTGTAATCATTGTCACCCCTGTTGTTACTATTGTAGTCATTATCTCCCCTGTTGTTGCTGTTGTAGTCATTATCTCCCCTGTTGTTGCTTCTGTAGTTTCCCCGGTTTTCATTATCTCCTCTATCATTGCTGTTATAATTATTTTCAGCCCTGTTATTGCTGTCATAGTTGCTAAGTGCCCTATTGTTGCTATTATAGTTATCTCCCCTATTGTTGCTATTGTAGTCATTATCTCCCCTGTTGTTGCTGTTGTAATTACTGTCTCCCCTGTTGTTGCTGTTGTAATTATTGTCTCCCCTGTTGCTGCTTCTGTAGTTACCCCTGTTGTTGCTCCTGGAATTTCCCCTGTTGTTGCTATTGTAATCATTGTCACCCCTGTTGTTACTATTGTAGTCATTATCTCCCCTGTTGTTGCTGTTGTAGTCATTATCTCCCCTGTTGTTGCTTCTGTAGTTTCCCCGGTTTTCATTATCTCCTCTATCATTGCTGTTATAATTATTTTCAGCCCTGTTATTGCTGTCATAGTTGCTAAGTGCCCTATTGTTGCTATTATAGTTATCTCCCCTATTGTTGCTATTGTAGTCATTATCTCCCCTGTTGTTGCTGTTGTAATTACTGTCTCCCCTGTTGTTGCTGTTGTAATTATTATCTCCCCTGTTGCTGCTTCTAGAGTTTCCTCTATTGTTGCTCCTGGAGTTTCCCCTGTTGTTGCTATTGTAATCATTGTCACCCCTGTTGTAGTCATTATCTCCCCTGTTGTTGCTATTGTAATTACTGTCTCCTCTGTTGCTGCTTCTGTAGTTTCCCCTATTGTTGCTCCTGGAGTTTCCCCTGTTGTTGCTATTGTAATCATTGTCAGCCCTGTTGTTGCTGTTGTAGTCATTATCTCCCCTGTTGTTGCTGTTGTAATTACTGTCTCCCCTGTTGTTGCTGTTGTAATCATTGTCACCCCTGTTGTTGCTTCTAGAGTTTCCTCTGTTGTTGCTCCTGGAGTTTCCCCTGTTGTTGCTATTGTAATCATTGTCACCCCTGTTGTTACTATTGTAATCATTGTCACCCCTGTTGTTGCTGCTGTAGTCATTATCTCCCCTGTTGTTGCTGTTGTAATTACTGTCTCCTCTGTTGCTGCTTCTGTAGTTACCCCTGTTGTTGTTCCTAGAGTTGCCTCTGTTGTTACTATTGTAATCATTATCTCCCCTGTTGTTGCTGTTATAATTACTGTCTCCCCTATTGTTGCTGTTGTAATAATTATCTCCTCTGTTGCTGCTTCTAGAGTTTCCTCTGTTGTTGCTTCTGGAATTTCCCCTGTTGTTGTTATTGTAATCGTTGTCACCCCGGTTGTTACTGTTGTAATCATTATCGCCCCTGTTGTTACTTTCGTAATCGTTGTCGCCTCTGTTGTTGCTCCTATAGTTGCCTCTGTTATTCTTATCTCCCCTGTTGCTGCTACTATAGTCATTATCGCCCCTGTTGTTACTTTCGTAATCGTTGTCGCCTCGGTTGTTGCTCCTATAATTTCCCCTGCTGTCACTATCTCCTCTATTGTTTTCTCTGTAGTCGTTGTCACCCCTATTATTGCCTCTATTATTTCCTCTGTAGTTGCTGTCGCTTCTATCATTGTTGTAGCGGTTGTTACTTCTTGATTGATAATTGCTTAATGCCTTCTTATTTGAAGCCTAAAATAAAAAAAAAACAAATTAAGCAAATAAAAACTGCCTTATGCCTGCAGTCACAATTTAACTGTAAGATTTTACTCGCATAAGCGAAAGGCTAAAGTTTAATTTGTGTTTAAAGACAAACTTTTGTGATATGCCAAGCACACTGTTCCACTCTAAATGAGTAAAACCATATCATCATCATCGTTCGTTCACTGCTAGTAGCTTGCCATGCTTTACTAAAGATACCTGCTGAGCTAATTGATAAAGATATAAGAAGGGGTATGGTACATCTTCATTCCTGTCGTCTTCGTAACTGCTCAAATCATTTCGGTTCTGGTAATTCGATTCGTAGTTGTTATTCGACTGGTAATCTGACTTGTAGTTGTTGGATGCATAGTCAGAGTTGTAGTTGGAATTGTAGCTGGATGATCGTGATCCTGAATCCTTGGCGGCTCGGTTGGCATTGTTGTCTAGGACGAGGATCAGAGGTCGGTTCTGGTCGGATGCCTTCTTATAGAGATTGGAAAGGAGGCCAGAGTATTCCCCGGCTGATGACAATCGGATGTTCTGAAAAATAAAATTATAAAGTTTTTGAAGAACTGTGAAGACGCCGTGATAGTATGATGATCAATGCTTATAATAGAATTTGCTAAAGTAGCAAGCAAATGGTACGACAGAATAAATTGTGGATAAAACGATGGTTATTGAATTAAAGTACATGAATTAAATACTTGTCTACATAGTTTATGGAGAATTTGATGAACGTTAAAAAAACAAGTTATAGAATTGTAATTACGTGTCTTAATTTTTGTCATTTTAAACTTCATTAAAAATAAATTGAAATTTCACAACAAAAATGGGACTGGTAATCAGGCTAAAATAGGTAGCTAGCTGGGACTGGAGGACTGGAGGAGATCTATGTCCAGCCGAATCGAGAACCATGAAGAGAAGCCAAACTTTAAAGCTTACTAACATTCCAGCTGTTGTGGTACATTATGGCATTCTATTTAGTTACTTCTTGCCTTTTTCTATTTCTCTAGCATCCTGTTTTAGGAACTCATGGCAAAGTGCCTGAACAAAGACGTCTACGAAGTAAAGAGCTCAAAAAACGTTGGAGTGACAATCGGAATAAATTTATAAGGGAATCGCCGAATAGGGCAGTAAATAAAGCAAGTATGATGACAACACGAGAGGTTTGATCTCCATTAAGACAGTGTAAATGGTAATGAAATAGGGTTGAGGCCGAAAAATAATTCGTAAGTCCCTTTATGTATAGGTGAGTTTGTTATTATTAGTGATACAGTTGAGGCGGACCTTCAGGCACTTCACACCGATGACTAGCGAGAAGTGGCCAAGGATCGGGTAAAGTGGCGCTTTCTCGTATCAGAAGCCAAGACAAAATTTGTAAGTACTTCAGAATAAGTTTAAGCAAGGAAAAAGATGCAGAAAAATGTTAAAAAAAAATCAAAGAAAATTTCAAAATTATAAATTTATACTCACAGAGACCAGTAGTACAAATAATATATTTAGAAGGATCTTAAGATTTGGTACTGTAGGCGCCATTTCGATTCCTTGACGTCTACTTTCTAAATATACCCTTGCTCGCATTTTTTTGACCAAGTAAACTTTTTAGGCGATATATTTTTAATTAAAATTTTATTGATGATTAGTTTTTTGATGTTTGTTTTGATTCAGTTTTCATTTTTCATTACTTTCCTGTTCATAATTAATATTTGAATTAATTGCAATTTTCGATACACGCGTAACTTTTTTTTACAGTGATTTAATATAATATATGCCCCAATATTATATTGCATAACTTTCAAACAACGCCATCTACTCTCAAACTAATTTAGGATTGTATAATAAGTGCTAGACAACTGATAAACACACTTATATATTTCTGAATGCATAGATAAATTACACACAGACACAGAACAAATAATCATGCTCATCATATAAACATTTGTCCTGGGAAGGAATCGAACCCAAGATTTCCGGCAAGGCAGTCAGGATAGCAAATAATTTAAATGGCTTAGATTATAATTTGTTTCATTGTGGAAATATATTTAAACTGAGGTAGGCATTTTAAAAATTAGCCTACGCTAAGTTTTTCTCTTCTATCCAACCATCACACAATTGTCATTTGGAATTCAACTATTTTTTAGGATAATTAGGATTCCATACTGTCTGTCCGTCCGTCTCTCTGACACCAACGTCAGCAGAAATACATCATTTGTTGGAAAATTCAACCGTTTAGCTATCCTGAGATACAGCCTGTTGACAGTAGCGGATCAGAAAGAGTTCCTTTTTTACCCTTTGGGTACTGAACCCTAAAACGAAGCACAGTAACATCGCTTTTTGCTATCTAATATCTCTGTCATAATGAAGTGAGTAAAGAGATAAACAGTACGTGTTTTAACAATCATTCAAAACAACAAGCATAAAAACAACTTTTGACTCAGAACAAGCGTTCTAGATCAAGACACATCGCTCTTAGTGAATTGGCATACCACTTAATATTATAGTTTACTAGCTGTTGCCGGCCTGCTCCCCCCCTGTTAATGATCCCATGGGAACGTAAAATCGGGATGAAAACTATCCTGTATGCTAGTCTTATAAACTGTGTACCTAAATTTTATTTAAATACATTCAGTAGTATTTGCGTCAAAGAGGAACATCTATACATGCATACATACAAACTTCCGTATTTATAATTTTAGTAGGATTAGTAGGGAGTGGGAAGAAGCTCTTTTCTTGCTGGAAGACATAATCTTTATCCAGGCACGTAATGTAAAGCGCAAGAACCTTATTTTGTCGGCGTATTATTTTACCACCTGAATCAATGTCTACATATTTAAATAATGCCTTTCGTGGGGCGAATTTAGCTATACTTAGATGAATTCGCCCCACGAAAAGCATTATGAGCTGGCGTTCCGGTGGATCGAAGTTCAGTAAAACTTCGATCCACCGGAACGCCAGCTCATAATCAAGAACTTTTGAATCGGTGCATCATTTATAAAATTAAGAAAATCTCGAAGTCGATTGCATCAAACAACAAAACAAAATTAATTTTATTTAAAAATAAACTTAAAAGCACCTTTTTCTATTTTTGTATCCTCTATCTGACTGTATGGTTGATGTGCTATTTGTGTCAGAGTTGAAACCGCTGTTGTAGGCTTACACTGAGATTCTTTTAATCCTTTATACACATTCCCATACATACATATATTTCTATTCCCTACGTAACATTTTCCAAATACTCTAAGGTCGTTTTTGCCTTGATGAAGCTGCAGTTTGTGCGATACAATGTCCAGCCTTAGTCTTCGTCCGACTTCTTTAAGTACCTACAAGAACAAGATAGAAGCCATATTTTGTTTCGATTTTGACCGGTTTTTCAGTAACTCAACCAAGTATCTTGTGCAGTTAATCTATTGTAATTGAAAAGAGGTATTTTTTTAAGTTTAAATTACTCCGTGGCTATAAAAAAACAATTAATCCGTTGTTACATAATTATATTCTTAATATATACAATACCCAAGGCCTACTTAATGCCTGAGGCATTCTCTTCCAGTCAAACATGGGAATTACCTATTTCATTAAGTGTTTATGTAGTAACAATTCACTGAATAGATAGATGTCCTTTTTTGTCTGAAAGTATTAGCGTATTAGACGACCTCCGTGGTCGAGTGGCGTACGCACCGGTTTCAAGGTGAAGCTAGCTCTGAGGTCCCGGGTTCGATCCCCGGTCGGGTCAATGTAAAAATTCACATTTGTACATTGTCTCGGGTCTGGGTGTTTGTGGTACCTTCGTTGTATCTGAATTCCATAACACAAGTGCTTTAGCAACTTACTTTGGGTTCAGAACAATGTATGTGATGTTGTCCGCATTTATTTATTTTATTTATTTATTAGCAATACACTCATAGGGTAAATCTTACAGATATAATAATATATACAAATTTAACCAGAAAAACATACCAGCAACATCAAATAAAAACTACTAAGTAAAACATGATGAATTGTATGGGACCAAATGACAGCTTTTGCAAGTAAAAAGAAAAGAAACCATAAAAAAAACCAATGAATTGAGAACCTCCTGCTTTTTGAAGTCGATTGAAATAGTGTTAATAGCTCCTATACGCAATTTATTATATTTATTGGAGTGTGTAAAAGTAGGTGAAGCTTTATTTCTAGTTAAAAAAACAAAGTGTAATCCTTTTAGAAATATGCACCAAAATTTATCTTAAAGATGCAAATTAATAACAACAGCAATGACATAACATCTTTTTATTTTCTCCAACTTGGCGGACAAGTCTTTCCTTTTTTCTTGGGGGTAGTCTGGTTACAGGAGTCGCTTGCTTCGCACGAATCTTTTGGCTTGCAAGAATCCTCGTCGCAAGAGTTCTTTGGTTTGCAAGAGTCTTCGTCGCATGAGTCTTTAGACTTGCAAGAGTCGTCTTCGCAAGAATCTTTAGGCTTGCAAGAGTCGTCATCGCAAGAATTTTTCGATGCACAGGAATCACTTCCGCAGGAGTCTTTAGGCGGTGGTGGCGGTGGCTTTTTCTTCTTTTTCTCATTACCCGGTGGAGGACACTTGACCAGATGATCGAACACAGCTTTGCAACTCTTTTGGCAGTATCTTTTTCTTAAAGTATTTTCCGCTGAACATTTTTCTGTACATACCACTTTAGCTTGACATCGGTCGCGGATCAACTTTTCGATTGCCTTTCGTTTAGTTTCTTTGCGATCATACTTATGGTAATGATAGGAAGTTGTATCGCCTGAAGCGTCGGTTATAACATTGCTTGTCTAAAAATCAATTTTCATATTAGAAAGATATTCATCGATGTGATTTTTTTAATTCATTATTTTTAAACTTACCCTTAGTACGTTGTACAGTACTGCGTCGTATTTTTCTTTGACTTTCTCCGGGTTGACATTGTATTCTCCAGATTCATCGACTTCGCCGGCTGAGTTGCTATCTCCATAGAAATTATCATCCTCAAAAGTCCTTATATTCTTTGAAGTGTCAACGAAAACAATTAGTGGATCTCGAGAATCTTTCCTTAATAGCTGTGATATAATGCCTAAGGATTCTCTATTGAATACTGAGGAATGAAGACCATTCTGAAAAGGAAAAAAAAATTCTAGATTTAGCTAAAATTAAATTGAATAATTCTCCTTCTGTTCGTATAGTTGATTTACAACCTGGTATCAGAGTTTAAACCACCCTAACGCCTCCGACATGGCTTCTATACAACCTTCCAACATTCTCAAGATTTCCAGTTTTTCCAGAGTATGTTATAACTACTTTTTATACACGACTATGGCATGTTACAAGGTTATCCCTACTAGTAAAGATATAATAGTAAGAATAAAAAAATACTTTTTAATCCATTTTTATAAATTCTTAAGGGCACTTCAATAAGTGGATTCCAAATATAGGGATCTGATCACCAACCCTCAGTGAGCTAGCGTGGTGATCAATGCTCAAAACTTCCCTATACGGGACGAGGCTTGTCTCCAGAAGTATATGGGATGATATTATTATTATAAATTAATAAGGAATAGCTTACAATAGCTAGCAATATGATATAGTATTGCAGCACAATCTTCTTTGCCATGTCGAGACCATATGCATGGTCATGTTTGAGTCACCCTTCGATGCATTTAATCAAAACCAATCAAAATGAGACTATCAACAAACTCAAAAAACGATTCAACAAAAAATATTTATTTAAATCATAACAACGTTTTTTTGGAATAGCAACAAAAAAATGATAATCTTTAATTACTTAAAAACATTTTACGTAACATTTTAATTATTGGAACGGATTATTTTTAAATATTGATATTGTTACGTGATAGCAGATGATTAAAATCACCAAAGTGTATCGGTTTCCAAACAAAATCTTTTGCATAATTATATTTTTAGTACCGGCATGGCGTCGTGGCTCGTCTTGCAGTATTTTTTAATTCTCCTAGCTATTGTAAGGTTTTTAAAATATGTATTATATTGTTTTTTTCTCCACTGTCTAAAACTCATTTTTTGAAAATTTGATGAGTATGCAATAAAGCGCTCTTCCTCTCTTCCATTACTTAAACTTTGATGTGCCCGGCAAGGTTCATAATTGTTTCAATTTTTTTATCTTTACCACCTGTAATTGTATATTATGGATTGCAATAAACGATTTTTATTTGATTTGATTCTCATGAAATTTTGCTCTGCAGTAGTTTTGAGAATCGGATAGCATTTATTTTTTATAACTCTGTGACAATTTTTTTATTATTTTTATGTAATTTTCCTTTACTAGAAATTACCAAAAAAAATGCCATCCCTATTGGTCAACTAACATTTTAAATAAACTGTTTATTTATTAAGTTCTACCAACAATACTCCTTTTTGCATTTCTTTCTTTTTTTTAATTACAGAAAGGATTTCACGCATTGGCATTTCGACAAAAATCTCTGGGTGTATTATCTCAACTCTTCAGCGAAGATTCAAAAAACCCTTTAATTGTGGTAGTGGACTCCGCAAATGAACTCCGAGCTTTTGAAGATGAACAAGGAGAATTTAGTTCAGCAAGAGAAGCTAAGGAGTATATCAATGATGCTATAGTTAAGGAAAACTATGAAGAAGTTTTGTATAATGTTTTAAGGGTAAGTCTTTTTATTAAAACTAGCTGTTGTACGCGACTTCAACTACGTCCGCGATAAATAATTTGCAAGAAAGAAACGTAGTAGTTTAGGAGATTACCGCGTGCAAACAACGTCACGCGTAATAATCAATGCAAGATACAATAATATTGTATTTCTTGACATAATTTTCTTTTTATCAGGCACAAGGACCTTTCGAAGGCAACGACGAAGAAAAGGAAGCTCATAGAAAACTAATAGCAAATGCCCTCCGAGAAC